>NC_142521.1:13232500-13317500 GCF_964205215.1 Stylophora pistillata | reverse complement strand
GGCCAATCACGGCAGTGTCGGGTAGTTCAGCGGGGGCTTCATGGATCTTGACGAGGACCAAACGATTTTCGCAGTCGCCCAAGAACACTTTGAGGCCGGCAATCACGACAAAAGGTATTTCAAGAGCGGCTTCTTTAGCTGCATGGCTCTTAAAAGTCACGATCCAAGATCTATTGGACGCCTTTCTCTGGATTCCGGTGATAGCGTCAATATCGATTTCTGCCGCGTCAAAAGCTTCGAGAATTATTTGCGATGTGACGATTGTATCAACGCTAAAATAAATAGAGCGATCCTTCGTGATTTTACTTTGACTAGGAGCATTCAAAAAAGGCACGGCCTTAAATTTCACACCCTTATTTTCCAGATTTTTCAGTACCTCAGGGATTTCGATTTCCACGTCGGCGTCCCAGGACTGTGAACCTTCTACCACGCTTGCGTCTACGACGTCTCCTGGATTCGCTGTCGAGTTATCTGTAGTAAACTGGCTGATACTTTCACTTTCCTGGCTGTCCATGTTGGCCAATTGCTGCAAAAGCAAGAAAAATAAACTTTTCATAAGCCTTTTAACTTTACCCAAGAGGCCGAGAAGCTTATAACTGTTTCGGCCTTCTGGGCCTCATCAGTGCAGTTTTTTTTATGTTTAAGGTGGACGGCCGGGCCCCCGATGAAGGGCGTGTGCAATGCCCGCCGACCAACAGGACTAATCCCACCCATGGCTTGCGTGCAATGTCTTAGGGTTAGGGTCCACCAGAAACGAGGGTCACCAGACGCCAAACTCGCTGGGGAATCGAACCCCACCTCACAGAAACAAAAATTGGGTACACAGAACTAAAACGAACAAGGACAAACAGACCAGTGCAGTACACCAACAAAGGAGACCAGCACATGGACAAAAAAACAAATACTCACGAAAGGCTACTGTGCAGTGCACCAACAAAGGAGACCCAGCACAAGCAGCGGACAGACACACTTACAAAGTAGACAGAACGAACGATACTAGCCCAGTGCAGTGCACCAACGAAGGAGACCCAGCACATGGGTTACGAAACAGATACTAACAATTAGGCTACTGTGCAGTACACCAATGAAGGAGACCCAGCACAAGCAGCACAAAGACACGCTCACTCAAGCAAAAGATCACACGTCACTCAAGCAAAAGAAGAACGAGGCTACTGTGCAGTACACCAATAAAGGAGACCCAGCACGAGCCTAACCGAGACACACTCATTCGAGCAAAAAAGGAAACTAAATAACTACGGGGAGCAGGACTAAATGGAAAAGACAAGGGAGTCGTTTACCACTGAAGCTATGATGCCACGGGCGCCCCACTGACGATGGAAGACGCGACGACGCCTGTCAGACTTGCACCGCCTGAAGGAAATTGGTAAATAAAACTTCAGGCGGGCCTTGATAGAAGCAATCACCGCCACAGCGCCAGGACGAACGTTACGGAAACGGAAATCGTTCCTACTCCGCCAAATACAAAACTTAGAAACATTGAGCAGATAGACAAAGACACGCGGGACAGAAACCAGTTCACTAGAGTTGAAACCAAAGAGGACATGACGTAAAGAGATGGCAGGACACATAGGAGAGAAGGAAAACAGCAAGGACTGGACCCAGGCGAGAACACTCTGAGCAAGTGGACAGTAGAAGAACAAATGCTTGAGTGACTCGACCGTGGGTCCACAAAAACACGAGAGAGGAACAGATAAACCAAAAGAGGAGAGACGCCGGGCGGTGTACAGGACGCCGTGCGCAATCTTCCAATTTAGGTCGATGACACGACGGTCAAGATAAAAGAAGGATAGGGCACGCCACGTGGCAGGCCAGTCAAGGTTGGGATAGATGAATAGAAACTTAAGGACACAATAAGGCTGGACCATGTTCTCAGAGAGAAGATATAGGTAGCAAGACTTGGTAGACATAGTAAGAACGGGAGAACAAACAAGAGGGCATGAAGAGCCGTAGACTAAAGAGTTTTTTGACGTGGCGAAGGCCCCGTCGAGCTTACGCCAAGCCAAAACCAGAGCTTGATAGAAGGGCGGCAAGACCCTGAAGTCGAAACTAAAAGGACGAGAAAACACAACAAGAGGAGAGACACCAAACAAAGAGTTAAACCAAAAGGACATGAGAGCGACCCAACTGGATGGGGAGGAGACGAATCTCCTCACCCATTGACCAAGGAGGGCTCTCACCTTGGACTGAATATTAACCACAGAAAAACCACCAAAAAGGGGAGATTGAACCACGGCCGAACGGGAGACAAGCTCAACCTTGCCAGACCAGAAAAACGAGAAAACAAGACGGGAAAGCTTCGCCTCCACCCAGGCCGGCATGTGGATAAGAGAGGCCACATACCAAACCCGGGAGAGGGCGAGAGCGTTAATGACTAGGGCCTTGCCATGAAAAGAGAGAACACGAGAACGCCAAGACTTGAGAACACGGTCCACCGCATTAATGCGAGGACGCCAGTTGTCTTCATCAAGGTTACCGGGGCCGACAAACACCCCCAGCACCTTGAGCTTAGCAGGAGACCAGTCAAAAGGAACCGGGGGGTCCGTACAACCCCGCCAACCACCCAACCAGAGACCCTTGGACTTAGAAAGGTTGATCTTAGATCCAGAAGCTAGTTCAAAAAGCTTGTAAGTCTCAAGGGCAGCCAGAATGCCAGAATCAGTGGTAAGGATTAAAGATGTATCGTCCGCGTACTGCGAGATGGGAGACAGTACGGGACACCCAGGGAGAGACAGACCCTTGATACGGGGGTCTGCACGGATACTACACGCAAGAACCTCAGACACAAGAACATATAGGAGGGGAGAAAGAGGGCACCCCTGCCGGACACCACGAGAAAGGCTAAAGAAAGGAGTCAGGAACCCATTCACATTGACCGCGCTTTGAACATGAGTATAGAACAAGTCGACCCACGCGACAAAGGAAGGGCCAAAGCCCATGGTGACAAGAGTGGACCGCATGAAGCCCCAATCCACACGGTCAAAAGCCTTCTCTTGATCGAGGGACAGGATGGCGACAGGGGTGCCAGAAGACTCAGTATAGCTGACAACGTCTCTAAGCAGAGCAACATTTTCTCCGATAAAACGACCAGGGACTCCGCATGTTTGATCTCGGCTGACAACGAGGTGTATTACCCGGAGGAGACGCCCAGCTATGGCACGAGAAGCAAGTTTATAATCCACGTTTAGAAGAGATATGGGCCGCCAATTTTTGGGGTCAAGGCGGTCCCCCTTCTTGAAAGACAGAGTGATGATACCTCTGCGCTGAGAGAGGGAGAGAAAACCAGAGGAAGAGCATTCATTAAGAACAGAAACAAGATCAGAGCCAACCACGTCCCAGAAACGGAGATAGAATTCCATAGGCAGGCCGTCTAAACCAGGTGCCTTGTTACGAGCCATGCCCTTGAGAGCGACGAGGACCTCTGATGATGTAAGAGGGCCCTCACAACTGTTGGCCTGATCTTGAGAGAGAACAGAGACAAATTTTCAAGAAGAGAAGATTGAACATGAGGGTCAGTAGGTGAGGCTGTATAAAGACTAGAATAGAAGGAACCAAGAGACGCACAGAGATCGGCAGAAGACGAGACGATAGAGCCATCAGGCTCTCTCAGCGCAGAGATATGACGGTCAGCGGAACGTTTTTTCTCGAGACGAAGAAAATACTGTGAGGAAGACTCACCCTCCTCAACCCATCGGACTCTCGCACGCACCTGAGCCCCCCTCGCAGCATGGGAATCAAGCCGGGCAAGCTCAGAACAAGCAGACCGCCAAGGGTCAATGCAGGAAGTAATTCCAGAATCAACTTTGGCCTGAAGATGCTGGACAAGACGTACCAGGGCATCTCTGGATGAAGATGTTGTGCGGGCTTTATTTGCACAAAAGCGGATAGTAAGCCCCTTGATTTTACTTTTCCCACGATCCCACCACTTAGCTAGAGAAGGAAAGCGGGAGATGGCAAGGCGCCAAGCAGACCATTCATCACGGACTAGTTGCCGATAGTCCGGATCGTCGAGGATGGAAGTATTCAGCTTCCAGTAGCCTGGGCCAGGTGGAACGGCATCGGGAACAGACAGAGATAAACACAAACCGCGATGGTCCGAGAACGGACACACATACACGGAACAAGACGACACTGATGGGACCCACGCAAAAGGGACCCCAAAAAGGTCAATACGCGACGCTAAACTGCCATTCCACCTGGTCCAGGTGAACCCAGGAGTAGTGGGGTGGAGATAACGCCAGATGTCAATGACGCAGGACGCCTCAAAAAGATGGTTTAGTGTGGGAGAACTATCTCCAGACAAGGAGGCGGGGTCTGGGCCACGCCTATCTCGAGCCCTATCAAATACAGCATTGAAATCTCCAGCAAGGACCGTAGGGATGGAAGGGTCGATCCTTGAATGAAGGCCATCGAAAAACAGGTCTCGTGCAGGGTTGCAATTAGGAGCATAGACACAGACAACTCGGAAAATTTTATCATGAAACGAGAATTCACATTGTAAGAAACGACCATCAGCAGACCAAGACTTTAGAAGGGAGATAGAGGGACGATAGAGAACAACACACCCACAAGAGTGAATAGAACCCGGGGCTAGCACAGACAAGAAACCAGACGAGGAAAACCACGATGAACATTCAGTTAAGGAAACACAATGAGTCTCCTGAAGGCAGATAACATCCACCTTCACCGGGAGAGAGCGCAACCATTGCACGAGACCATCACGCTTCGACCGGTCCCTGATGCCATTGACATTCAAAGTAAGGAGAGACAAAGCCATGAGGAAGAGATGGATGACCCTCATGAAAGCCAGGGCTGGGGCTGGGGTTTCCCCTTCCTACTGGGAAGATTGGGGACAGCCCTCGTACGCTTAGAGACCGTACTCGCCAACTGAGTATGAGAAGGAACCATGACACGTTTCTTAGAGCGTTTCCTGGAGACAACTTCAAAACCGTCCGATGACATGCTCCTCGTGAGAGGAGAGGAGAATTCAGAAATATCAGGAGACTCTGAGCCCTGAACAGGGGTAGAGTCCTGAGAGGAGACTTCGGTGATATCATCATCGACATTAGTGACACTTTGGCCAACACTAGTATTAGTGGTACTTTGACCAGACTTAACTATTTTACTGGTACTTTGACCAAACTTAACTAATTTACTGGTACTTTGACCAGACTTAACTATTTCACCGGTACTTTGACCAGACTTAACTAAAGAACTGGTACTTTGACCAGACTTAACATTATCAATAAATAATTCACTGGAATTAACTAAAGTACTGGTACTTTGACCAGACCTAACATTATCAATAACTATAGGACTGGTACTTTGACCAGACATAACACTATCATTAACTAAAGGACCGGTACTTTGACCGGACTCACTATTATTAACTAAACTGGTGTTTTGACCAGCGATACTATTATTAGGAACACTATTTATTTCTGAGGCCTCAGATTGTTTAGGAACGTTATTTAGATTACTGATTTCATTATTACTGGCTTCGCCAGGAGCAGAGATAACCATTTCTTCAGACGGAAGATCAACAGATTCGTTGGGTGGACAAGGAACGTTACCCGGCAGATTTGCCACATCTCCAGAAGAAATGGGCGGGAAATCAGCGGCCGGGGGAACAACATAGGGTGTAGAGCCCCAGACATTTCCGGTACGGCGGGAAGGGCAGTTACGGGCGAGATGACCAGCTTCCCCACATTCCCTGCATTTTCCATTGAAGGGACAGTCAGCAGCTTTATGACCCATGGTTTTGCAGATAGAGCAGAATGGCTTGATACCACGATACCAAATGCGCACAGGGTAACCGTCAATGGTGATTTGTGCGGGGATAGGTTTCTCCATGGACATGGTCAGAATTCGTGATCCAGTAAGAAGATGTGGACGCCCCATGAAAGCCTGACGTTTGCAGGAGAAAACTTTGCCAAAGGTCTTGAAGTCCTCGCACAGGATCGCGTCATCCCCTTCAGCGGGGTAGTGATGGATATAGACGAGCGTGTGTGGACGATCGGAATTGGTGACACTACATTCCACACCATCGAGATTTATAAAACCGGACTCAACAAGACTCGCCATATCGTCAGGATCTTTGAAAGTGAGGCGAATAAGGCCTCCCGGAACGAACTGAACCGCAGATAGTCTATTAAGGTCGATTTCCTTTTCCAACATTTTAAGAACAGCTGGTCTAGGGTGGACCGTAACTGCCGCCGTAGCATGGACAACACAAGTTCTAGCACATATTAACATTTTGAAAAGGAATAGGAAGAGAGAAAAAAAACAAAAAGGAAAGAAAGGAGAGAAAAAGGACTACAACAATTGCCAAAAAAGGCAAAAAAGGCAAAAAACCCACCAAGTTCAGCAAAGCTGAAACCTGGATGGGTTCCCAACAAAGTTCGGACCCACCAAAAAAAACCAAAAACGAGATGGGTGACCGAAAACAACAAGACAAAAAAGACTGGCGTTCCACTCCCGGCAGGTACTTAGCACAGTCGAATAAATTTGAAAAATGAGAGAATACTTACAAATCCTTTGCCCACGATGAGGTTTCGGACCAACACTTTACCTTGCAAAGATGAAATCTCGCGTCAGGTAATTAGGGCGCACACTGTTTCGACCTATGTGGGTCTCATCAGTGCAGTGCTAATGCTAGGATGGGGGAGAACCGAAACGGTCACCCCAAACGACCCAACCTTTGTGGTATCGTCTAAGCCATGCCAGAGTGCTCAAACTAGAGTAAACCAGCGAGCATGCGCAATTGCAAGGGCAATGACTCATCCTAATAAGCTGCGCCAGAAGGTTCCAAAAGAATTCGCAGTCCAAACCTCGATAGATAATAGAAGAAGTAGTGTGGCACACGAGGACGGACAACTTCGAGCGAAGGAGGACGTATACTCAATAAAAGCTAAAAGTTAAATAAAAAACGTTTCCGTTTGAGACCTTTATCAGTTATAATACATATATCTTATTAACCAAGCACGAGGGCCGTACTGGGAGAATATCGGCCCAAGGTCTTGACAGTACGGACCGAGCTGCGCTTGGTCCGTACAAAAAAGACCTTGGGCCGATATTCTTCCAGTACGGTCCCGAGCAAGCTTGGTTATTTTACGACTAAAGTTCAAAGGGACACAAGTGCGGTATCATTCGGAACCATTCGGGACAGTGGCCGGTCCAATACTTAGAGAATTTTGGACCGGCAATAGAGCATTTTGATTGGTTGATGTTAGTTATTGGCCCTCTGAATGCCCGAGTCGTGTGATAAAAATTGGTACTTCTACCATGTATAGTACCATTATTCCTTTTTACTTTGATGCATTCAATATTCCCTGAGGATAAATGTGAACACGCCACTCAGTACAGTTTTAGTCATTCAATTGATGTAGGGTGAAACAGGGAAAACAGTTATATGAATCTCTCCAAAATCGAAAACTGCACCGATTCTGCAACTGAAACTGTGCGCCTAGTTGGTTATGATATTCCAGTTTTTAAATGTCCAAACATCTGCGAGCCAGCCTCTACTTTTCAGAGGCACTTTGAAAACAAAGTTCGCAATTTAGAGAACATTTCGCCCATCATCTCGAAATCCACATCGCAGCCGTTCTTTAGGATATCACTCACGTAAAGAAATCTGTGATGAAAAGATCATAGGATGAGATTTTGAGGCTTGTTTCTTCAGACTACGTTCCTCGAACGTCTTGGAGCTCCCGAGTACCACTGGTTGACTGTAAGCCTTATCTGAGGCTCCTGCGGAAAGAGGATTCTTTTCAGAAAGGTGAAAGATTCAAGAAGTGCTTTCTTGAAAGACAATTTGTGAGATACTGTTGTATTCGAAATTAAAAAAATAAATGCAATTTCTCGCTGAGGAACTAGGAAGGAGCTTGAATGACCGCCGTGTCCACCAACACCCGCGTATTTTACCGCCAAAAGTGCGTCAAAACTCGTTTGCTCGCGGTAATTAACGATTTGAAAAACTACAAAGTTGTGAAGACTGTTGCCAAGACTGAGAAACAGACAGAAAATGGTCACAGGAATTCTTCTCAGGATCCGACTTCCCAGACGAAGAAAACAGATTAAACTTCTCGCAAGATAAGGATGTTGTTGGTAAGTTTATAATCTTACGTTCATTGTGTTTGCAAACTTGGTGGGCGAGGATAAGGCAAAATTAATTTAAGATGCCATTAGAGATCATTTAAAATCAACTTAAGATATTTATTGGAATATTTTTCCATGATATAAAAAGCTAAAGAAGTGGAGGAAGCTCAAAAAGTCTGAGTGGGCTAACTTAGAAACACTCTGGGGAAACCATAATTTTATGTATCATCATAACCAATTACTGAAGGAAAAGAATGAACACTAATTAAACTGAGTCACAAACTTACTATTGAATTGTGTCTCAGATCATAAAACCAACTTTTCTAAATTTTCTAACCTGAGAACTTGGTCAGTCGTGTTAGTTTAAAACTACCCTGCCTTTATAAAATTCAACGATAAAAATACTTTGAAAGAATAAAATTACCTACTTGAAGACCAGTGCCCATTTAGCGTCTGTTATTGTTGAAAAGGTGGGCCATATTACGAATTCGGTATACTACATTTCGACAAGCTTGGCGCTTTTAAAATAGTGTGTAACTTTCAGAGAAACGTCTTAGTACTTTCTCCTTGCTTGGAACGACTAAAGCTACATTATGAATTTACACACATCTGCGAAACTTTTAATTGTCCAGCTTCAAGAATCATTGGTGTATATATTTATCACTATGGGTCATCAATACGCATAAATCCCAAACTCTGTTTGGAAAAGACGATGACTCACTCTGTAGCAAAATAATATAAACGATTGCCCATATTTGGCCCAAAAACATGTATACATAGATATTCCTGTCCACTGACATAATAGTATATCCTATTCTCATTCGGATGTCGGTCAATTAACTACCGTTTCGACGACAAACTTGAATATGTTAATACCTGAATTAAAACCTATAAGCTATGGGTAAATATCAAGAAATGAGAGGGGAAATGGCCTTATGTCTGCTGCTTTCGACTCCGGATTGTGTGGTCCAGGTTCGAGCCCTGGCCGGGGACATTGTGTTGTGTTATTGGGCAAGACACTTTACTCTCACAATGCCTCTCTTCACCCAGGAGAATTAAATAGGTACCAGCGAATTTAATGTTGGGGGTAACGCTGCGATGGGCTAACATTCAATCCAGTGGGGAGTAGCGTGAATGTTTCTAGTCGCTTCATGCTACGGAAACGGGAGTTAAGTGCCTGCCTGATGAGCCACTTAGCTCGTAAATTGGCTTTACTTAAATATCAAGAAGACTAATTATGTAGAATTTAAGACTAAATAAAACTAATTAATAGCGATATACGCATGTCACTAGAAGGTTTCTTACTAAGTCGACCACGGTTGGTCAACTTTTTTGGAGTACTCATTAATGAAAATCTTTCCTGGAAATGCCATATACATCATATTTGTAAAAGTATATCTAGGACCCTGGGTTTGTTCTCCAGGGCATCTTATTACTTATCTACGAAAACTAAAATATTTTGTATTATACCTTAGTCTACCCTCACTTAATTAACTTACTGCAACATAGCTTAGTCTTCTACTTAATTTGTAGCTTTTTAAACAACTATTATAAACATTCCTATTACAGCTGTAACTTTTCAAACTAATCCTGCCGTTGATTTAACTTAAAAGCATTTATGGGGATTGCTACAATGAAGTTTGTTAGAATGAGCAAGATTGTTATTTACAATAACAGAGTGTTCCCTATTTGTTTGTAGGGAGGGCTGGTAAATGGGGAAATCAAACAAAAATTTTTTTTGCGCCAAACTAGTTATGCCTCTCTCTTCCCCATTATTTTGATACACAAAGTTAATAACTCAAAACAGGAAAGAACAAGAAAGATTTCTTTACCTTCAATAACTGTAGCAGTCCCTCCCCTCCTCTTCTCATTACTTAAAGAGGTAGGTAGCCTGAGCTGTGTTAAATTCTGTACAACAGTATACACATGTAACTTGGCTCTCTTTAAGGAACATAATCAAGGAGGGTAGAAATAAACGGGTTAAAAATGGACGGAATCATATTTTCCTTACAGACCTTATAAAGAGGCAAAAATTGCCCTCTACATGCTGAAAAGTTCCAAGACTGAATCCTTATGGAGCGATGGATCATGATTAGGGAGTAATAAGTCATGATTATGGAGTAATAAGTCATGATCAGGGAGTAATAAGTCATGATTCTCCACATTATCGTGTTGGAATGCAAATTTTGAAATTGAAAATTGAGATCCCAGTTTTCGTTTAGGAGCAGCGGTACCTAGTATACGTACCCAAATAATTTCCATAATATCTTGTAAACTATAGTTACCAGTTCGTGCAAAATTTGCGTTTTCAAAAATTGAATTCTACTGACATTTAATGTACGAGAATAAAGTCATTACCCAACTTCAGGAGAGAATAAAAATGATAGATCGACGTGCTCGTTTGAAGAAGGTGACAATTTACCTCTGGTAAGCAACGACCATTAAGAAAAGTCTCCAATTTTTAAATGTGCGCGCAGTAATTGGGTGTGAAATTATTCGCAGAAAGAACGTTCAGTGCAGTACTGCGTAATAACCTTAAAAGTGCCAGGCATATGGTAAGAGGCATAATGGGCATTTAACCAATCGCACGCCAGTGACTCAAATTGGTTTAGCTAAAACTGAGGAATAAAAATGACATCCCCTTACTGTAGTAGCTAAAAAGGTAATCAAAAAACTTGTTTGCTCATAAAGTCTTTCTTCACACTACTTAAAAAGGACAATCTCCCACATGGTAAATGTCTTCAGTTAACAGTATTCCTATTATTTTCCATTCAATTCCTTTGGAATTTCATGCCTTTCTACATCCTGAGTATAAAAATAAATTTTTGAATTTAATTTGAGTAAAATCAATCTAATCATGTCTTTATATTCTAGGGGGATACATACACAAGAGATGTCCCTCTGTAACATACATACCCTTTACCATTACAGTGTTTATATCAGAAATGACCTTTGTAACATAAATACCATTACATTTACATTGTTTATAGCTGTACCGACCAACCTATTTTAATTAGGTTCCTCAAGTTCATCAATGATCTCCTGTATACTTGGTCTCGCCTCAGGCTCTGATTGCAAACATCCACGGATAAGGGCTCGATTCAATTTGTTTTTAACCATAGCAACTTGCCTCACACGCTTTTCTGGATCTGGCATTTCTCGGATGCACATCTCACAGAGGAGGACGCCAAAGCTGTAAACATCAACCTGAACAAGATAAAGGACGAAAATGAAAGAGAAATACAGCACAGTACTTGAGTTTATTAGGTCTAATGACTCAAAATCTGCCGATCCATATCTAAGCGATACTAGTTGAGTATGTTGTACGTTGTATGTTGTGACGATAAATAGCCCTGACCTTTTAACAACATTTATAAAATTAACATCAATGTCCGTTACACGTAAAATTGCGAAACCCTAAGTTTGGGGTGATTCATATCTCTACACGCACGAGAAATTCACACATATCTACAATAAAAAAAACTACAGCTAACCTTGACGGTTTGATTCTTAGTAAATGCTTCAGGGGCACTATATATCATAGCACCAGGAGCAACTGTCATGGTCTGCTGCATAAAGTTGGCAGTTCCATAATCTGACACTTTGGCTCGCCAGTGTTCCCCTTGTCGGCAGAGTAGCACATTTGCACTCCTGATGTCGCGGTGAATAATGGGAGATGGTTGCTTTTGGTGAAGGTAGTTTAGTGCCCGAGCAACATCCAGAGAAATAAAAGAGATTTCAACCTCAGAAAGAGCTCTCTGTTCCAACAGAGTGCGTAAACTTGTTTCCATCAGCTCTGTTACAAACAATGGACTCCCTTCGTCATTTGTAGCTCCGATGAACTGCAGCAAGCAAGGGTGGCGGCATCTTGAGGCAATTTCCATTTCTCGCTCAAATAATTTGAGGTTGTGAGGAGAGAGAATCAACTCATGGATCTGTTTCACTGCAACAGAACAACCACAATATTTGCCTTCGACAACACTTTCCCAGCCTCCTCTGCCGAGAAATTTACCAGTCAGTTGAATGCGATCCCGTGAAATGACCCACTCGGGGGACTGTTGGCGTTGATAATCACGTAACTCATCCTGAGCAGTAGACAGAGTTGTTTCCAATTCAATAATTTCCTGGTCTTT
The DNA here is from genome assembly GCF_964205215.1 of Stylophora pistillata. NCBI lineage: Eukaryota > Metazoa > Cnidaria > Anthozoa > Scleractinia > Pocilloporidae > Stylophora > Stylophora pistillata. The sequence goes on along the minus strand of NC_142521.1, from coordinate 13,305,252 downwards.
TTCCTCCAATTGATTCTGTAAATGAGCAGTTTCTTCATATTTTTCTTGTAGCTGCCCTCGGACAATCGTCATTTGCTGGGTGACATCCCTTAGTTGTTCATTTCTCTCTTGTAATTGTCCTCGTAAGTTTGTCAGCTGCTGCTCCACCTCAAGTAATTGTTTTCGTAAATTTTCTTCACGTTGTTCTTTCTCCTTCAGCTGTTCATGTAAGTTGTTCTCTCTCAGCTCTTTCTCTCGTAGTTCTGCTTGTAGATGTGTTACCTGCTCCTCCAGTTCTCGTACCAGCCTGTGAACATTTCCTTCATGCTCCTTTTCTTCTGTCGGTCGCTGGTCTGTTTGCAAGATGAAAAGTCAACAATTCATTGTAAGTTGAGAAGCAAAATAAAGAGACCACGCCTGGACGGGAGTGGAAAGTATCTATTTTTCGTTCACTAATTGAATTCTCGTGAGCCCGCCTTGAAATGGCGGGGTAACTGTTACAGTTATCGATAGTTCTTCAAGAACTACAGCCGGGATGTGAGGTCTGCTATGTCTTAACATTGGTACTCTTTCAATTTTGAAAAGGGACACAAAATAAAAGACGCAATGCAAGAGGCGTCTTCTTCTGCGGAGTAATTTGTTGCGTACCACGTACCTAATCGTGAATCTGGTCGGCAATGCTTTAACAAAACAAACAATCCTTTTCCTGGTGGACAGGTGAAGTATCTTTTTGTTTGAAAAGTTCCATCTAAACATGCAGACTCTTCCTCTTCCTTAAAAAAAAAAACGAAGCACATTCTAACAACCCCTTATACAGTTTCTGGTTAATGATCTGTATTTAAGCAAGTAAAAGTAGATTAAACCGACGTCTTTTCATGACCATGTAAACTTGGTAAGGTTAAATTACAAGAAGTGATCCATATGTCGCCATATGCTGCTCACGTCTGATTGCAGACTCATGGGTAGGTCAACTGATGTTGTGATCTTTGAATATTAGAATTTATCTGTCTAAAATAGCTGTCTCTTTCATTATTTATTTTACCAATTCCAGGCCTGCAACCACCTTTTCCTTCACTTGTGGAAAACTTCCGATCCAGCGAACGACACCATATCTGAGAACAACATTCGCCTTTGGAACTTCTACCATAGATCCAACCTCCAAACCATAACGGTTATCAACTGACCGAATGCCATTGCCACCTAAAAGAAAAACTTCAATATTACGTCATTTACTTCAAGATCGTACAGGTCACCATGTACTAAAAGTAAATTGAACGCATCTGCTTTTAATTTATCGTTTGTCACTCGTTGTTTGAGTAAGTAACTAAGTGGCGCTTGAAGCAACATCCATCTAGATGTTTATCTGCGTGAACTCAATCCGCTCTTTCCCATGCAAGTGTAATTTGCCAAGGAATAAACAATTAAATAATGAGAAAAATGTCGCCTCTTTAAGAGAGTGTCGTCAAATGCATTTCAACTAAGTTCCTAACGAGAAAAACATGGACTCGCACAAGCGTTTTAGAGCCCGCTAGGCATTGACAGACTTGTGATTGAACACAAACAATCGTGAACTTTAAGACATGCCTCTTAAGGAGCACTTAAGTGGTAAGACGCCCTTACGAAAAGTAAAGGATTGCGGCCTCATCAAGCGGTTGATAAGATTAATAAGACGGATGAAAACAACAATGAGGACTATGATGGTGATGATAAACACCCCGCCACTCATGGCAATCCCACGCAAGAGCGAGCTGATTACGAAGAGGTGCGTTTCAATCTCTACAAAACGGAGTGTGCGACCAAACACCAAGTCAGTCTTCTAGTGCCGAGGAAGATCAAATTTATTTATTTTGCACAAAGGCGGCCCAAGCTCCAGCTGTGAGATGATCATCTTGCGCAACAACAGTCATGGCGGAATTATAAGAGTTTGTATGCGAATATTTACGACCGCTCTAATGAATAAAAATAGACATCAAATTTTCAATGAAAATACCTCACCTTACTTCCACAGCGGATCGCTTGTTATCTGACCGCTTACTTCAACCGGTCCCGAACACCAACCGTCGCCACTCTAAGGCCGATAAATTCCACAAAAGTCCACCGATCTCCCTCAAATTTCCACCCGCGAGAGCGCTTAGCTATTACCTACCCGTTCCAGGAGCAAAAGTTTCCAAATTCCGCCGAATTGATCCGAGAGCCGCTCCGTTTTACCATCCATTCTGGCTAGATCGCTTTGTTGGTGCCCGTAATCCTTTTGCCCTTACTACGGGATTCGAATATCAAAGTGCATCGAGTCGAATTACACGCACGACTCTACAGACGGTATTGTTTGACAAAAGGGCAAACTTAACCGCCTTCGTAACGATTCCCTGGAGAGTCTTTTATTTGGTCAGATGCGCTTTGATATTTGAATCCCGTAGTAAGGGGAAAAGGATTACGTGTACTTACAAAGCGATTTAGCCAGAATACGTACATACATAGGTTAATTGATCACTCCCCATAGGGTCTTTTCAGGGCCAACACCCACCCATCCCACCCCAGGGGAGGACATCCACCACACAGTAGTCTCGTGCGTAGGAAATTAACGTCTCCTACCCCTTACCCTGCAGGAGACGGGGCCTACGGTTTACTCGTCCTTATCCGAGAAGACTAGAATATCTATCCATTCCTTGTTATAGAAAGGTAGCAAATTCTCCTCAGTTATTTTAAGACCTTGAGTATTGGTCCGGCCGGGGCTCGAACCTCGACCTCCCGCACAACACAATCCGGCGCACTAACCAACTGAGCTATATTCTGAATTAATGGGTGGTAAGACGGAGCGGCTCTCGGCTCAATGCAGCGGAATTTGAAAAACTTTCGCGGATGGAAATTTGAGGGAGATCAGTCGACTTTTCTGGAATTTATCGGCTCTCGAGTGACGATGGTTGGTGTTCGGGACCGGTTGAAGTTTCCAGCCTTGAATTTTTTTATACAGAGTTGACTGGTAGCACCACATGCGTTACAAAAAAAATCGCCATAACAGCGTTAAAAGGACCGTAAACGACAAAGCAGCTCCAGAAAAAAGGCAAGGAGACCTCATACGATATATTCCTCGCTTTTATTATCCTTTTTAATTTTTTATTAATTTTCTTTATAACTTTTGATGACACCGCACGCGTTACAAAGAAAGTCGCCACACAGCGTTAAAACAACCGTTAGATACAAAGCGGCTAAGGAAAAAAGGTAAGGAGACTTCACACGTATTCCTCGCTTTTATTATCCTTTCAAATTTTTTCTTAACTTTCTGTATAATTTTTCCTTTTTTTAACGGCCCACACATACGCTTAAAATTCGATGTTAATATGTTAGTTATTGCCGTTAATGAACTTTAGACCCCAAATCACACACATTACGCTTGGGCCGCCTGTGTTCTAGACTCCTCTCGCAGCCGTTCTTTGTCTCGGGATCCCTGTGTCTCCCTTTGTTGGGGAGGGAGACACAGGGATCCCGAGACAAAGGACGGCTGCGAGAGGAGACTACCTGTGTTCTTATGTACGTTGAAAACCTCGAAATGGACAACTCGCTAAAATAAGTTCTTTTCATCAAAGTAAGCGGTCAGGTAACAAGCAATACGCTGTGGAAGTAAGGTGAGATATTTTTATTGAGAATTCGATGTACTTTTTTATTCATTAGAGCGGTCGTAAATATAACTTCCCATACAAACTCTTATAATTCCGCCATGACTATTATTGCGCAAGATGATATCACAACTGGAGCTCGGGCCGCCAGTGATCTACATTATTTACAATAGCTCAGAAGTACATACCTTTCGTCTTTTGAGATAACCTGCCTGGGCGCTCCTTTGATGATCCCGCCTCTTTTCTGGTATTATTCGCAACTTCCACAACTTTCCTCAAGATTTTAACGATTAGCGTTGCCTGTTAAGAGTAAAAATATTAGACTTGTTACGAACTATGTCAAAAGCTAACAATTCACCGAGACAGGCACTTGCGAGCCTTCAAGCTATAATCTGTATGATGCCTTAAGGGTGTTTGTGCGAAGACAAGAATTTTACCTCTAAGACATGGGGTCAAAAGGAAAAGCTGTAGAAAAGAAAAAGATGTCCAGGATAGGCTTGTGACGTCATTTTCAAGATGGCGAATACGTTTGTAATATTTTACCTTTGTAATCATCCTCAGTCATTAAATTGAAGTATGATATGAGCAACAACCCGAAGAGAAATCTCGCCTCAGGCTGTCATCTTTGAAAAAAAATTGATCAGCCTTCATGGGGTGATGGTTTTCACGCGAGTTGTACAAATCGCTATGGTTACAACTGGGTTTTACATGATTTGAGGTATATATTTGTAGTTATGTCGAATAGTCCTCCATGAAGGTTGATCAAGGTGAAGATAAATGATGTCACTATGTATGGTAGAAATACCACTTTGTAATGTTGTATGTAGCTAGAGAAATAAACATTTAACACTTTTTTGCCATGTTTTTGTATGAAAATGAGGCCCCAGGCCTCGAACAAGCATCCGTCGTTGCCATGGAAACAAGAGAGCTGTAACCTTTAAAAAGGGCATGTTTGTATATTCCCCCTGAGTGCCTAACTACATGCAAAATTTGAAGTGGGGCTGATATTTTTCATTCCCCAAGATGTTTTATTCTTACAGACTCATTCTTAACCTGAGTACAGAACAGAGCGATAATAGAACAAATCAATTTCCTTTGACAACCTGGCTCTCTTTACCCTAACCCTTGTATAACTGGGTAACCTTTATTGGTTCTGATGAGAGAACCCCAGCCTATGACTTCCAAAGCCTGGTCTTGCATATTGTTTTGAAAGAAGACAAGATTTTCAAGGTAAAGTCATCCATGAATAAGTAGGCTAAATGAATTCCTAATAATTCAGCTACATTAGCACAAGGCTTCTTCAGTTTCACTTACCTGGTTGGACTTAACAGCAAAGCACTTATATCCAGTGGGGCAAGGTTGACTGCGCACATAATAGCCAAATATTGTTTTGTCAGCTGGGTGTCCAGTAATGAATGATATTCCGTTGATGGAGTGTTCATACTTCTATGAAAAAATACATTAAACCAAGAAAAAACTTGAAAATACACATAGATTCTCTATAGAGAACTAAAATATGTTCTTCTGATCACTTTGTGAGATAATCAAAACAAGAGACTTTGCAGCACAAATTCTGAGGAAATAGATAGACTCTAAAAAATTGTGATTGCATCGAGAACTGGTTTAAATTTTCTTGATAAAAATCATACATAAGCAAATTCTAATTTCTGCACTCTTACTTGAGAGGATAGGTTCTCCATCCTGACATTTTTCAAGTTGATTTGTACTTTATAACCTTCTATGAATTTGCACCCATCACGAAAATATATTGGTTGTCTTGCCTGTATCAAAAAAAGTTGATTTCAATTTACAGCAGCATTATTTATTATTATCAGACTGGTTTGTAACTTAAAAATTGATCCTATCAAGCATTTTAAGTAATTATAATTGAGAAAAAATTGATGAGCATATGAATGATGTCATATTTTGAAGGAGGTGAAAGCGAAAGTGAAAGTGATTGATTCGATACCTTAATAGCAGCATAGGCTGAATTGCTAAGGTTTACAGTGTTACTAAGGTTGAGATCGGACGTCAGCATTATCAGGCGTCTCTGGCAGCCGCTTTAGTCCATGTAACGACCTCACCTTTTCCCCCACACATCCCACCCCAGGGGAGGACATCCATCACACAGTAATCTCGTGTGTGGGAAATTAACGTCTCCTACCCCTAACCCTGCAGGAGACGGGACCTCCATTTATTCGTCCTTATCCGAGAAGACTAGAATATCTAACCATTTCATTGATGTTATAGAAAGGTAGCAAATTCTCCTCAGTTATTTTAAGACCATGAGTATTGGTCCGGCCGGGGCTTGAACCCTCGACCTCCCGCACAACACAATCCGGCGCTCTAACCAATTGAGCTAACCAGGAGGCGGTTGTGTGTTGTGTTGAAACACCAACCCACAAAAGAATCAATTATAAATCCATTTTAAGACACCTTGCTTGAATAACACTATTATAAAAAGTGTAAGTTGTTACTGTTAAGGGATTCACCATATATTCATCAGCTAACTGTAATTATAATAAGATGATGGTGATGGTTTGGTTTATTAAAAACTACACACACACGGTGGCATAAAATTATGAATTACAGTGTGTTTACATATATATTACGGGAATAGATAAAATTACATTTACAGATCTTAAGTTCTGTTCAAGTACCAAATTTAACACACTTTGTGTTACTGAATCTACTATATATTAGCCAATAAAATCTGCATTGAATTTATAAAGAATTGGCCATCTGCACAGCACAATCATGCAATCAGAAATGATCTTGACTCTGATGCATATTGTGCCTTCTTGTCAGGCCGACAAACTGTCACTTACAGTAACAGAGAACAACCCACTTCCTGAAAAATAGCTACATAATCAACGGGAAATAATAGTGTAAATCAAAGAGGTTATCACTTAAACATGTAAAATTTTCAGGGGAGTATTACCATTAATTTCTTTAAAACCTGGGCACCCACACCTTTCACATCTGGTCCCATCACCACATCTTTACACCCTAGAAACTTTAAAATGAATATTTAATTAACTTCAATCTTGCATCACTCTTAGTAAATTAAGGAATCTTGATCAGATTATTGTAAAGAGCACCAAGTAAGTATAGAACACTACATTACATACTCTATTTCAATTTGCATATCCATCCCTTAATTTAACATGGAAAATGACTGGAAGGTACGGATAGCATATACTGACTGTCCTTACAAAAAGGTTTTAAAATATGATTTCTTTACATTGACTTCTGCATCTCACCCCTCAATAGTTAATTTTGCAAGTTCAGTGGCTCTCAGCCACTTTTATTCTTTCTTTTGTTGTGATCACTATTATCATTATATCATCATCAAGGATATTGTTATTACCAATTTCGCTTGAAGGTTCTGTTGTTCAATGGCACATCTACCCACTGTATACTTATGTTTACCTCAACACCCAATACTGTACAATTAATATACATCTAATAAAGTATATGTGACAATTTTGTCAGTTCAATTGGAGAGAGAGATTCCATTTACACTTGACTCAATGTTGAAGAGAGGTAAGGATTCTAAACTGTACATAAATGGTTGATTCAGTGAAAAAAAAGGTGCTACCAAACCATTTGAATGGGCTTTTAACTTTTGTGTGGCTTAAAACTTCAAAAGCATTAAAGATTTGCTGTTTTGATTAAACTCTACTGTTTTGACCAATTGCACAATAACATTTGCAAGCTTTGATTGTATATGTTTTGGTCTTTGAGGAAATCCCATGTTCATATTTATACGACACTCGAATTGGAATTGTGCGATTATACCAGCACGAAGCACTTAATTCATCTCATTGTAATAGTCCCTTTTACAGTTGTGGGCTTGGTGGCCAAGCCTTTGAACAGGAGTGAGGCTAAGGGTGACCCTGTTGTGATAGAGACCTGTATCTAGTTAGCATGATAACAAAGAAATTTGCATTTGCAAAGCAGCAACATCTCTATCATAACAAGGTCACTCTAAGCCTCACTCCTGTTCAAAGGCTTAGCCAGCAAGCCCACAACTGCAAAAAGGACTATTAAATCAACCACAGTTTTATCATTATAGCAATATCCAAAGGATAATAACCCAAATACTTTAAAACCATGTTATAAAGGAATTATTTGATTCATGGGGTGAGATATACTAATATTTATGACAATTAAAATAATAGAAACAAAAATAAGTTTAATGATGATAATAATAATAACAATAAAACTGATAATTAAAATAAAAAGAATCAAACCGTGCATGTGAATATCAAGTCTCTTCCTCTGAGTAGCTCTCGTAATGCATCAGCTTCCATTTCTCTAATCTTAACAATGGCTGAAAATAGAGGAAATACATGTTTTTAAAAGCAAGTCATATAGGAACAACACAAAGAAGGAAAACTTAAGCTTTATGACAGCAACAAAGCACACCTATGGTTACCATAGTAATTTTTCAATTTTTAACTGGGAATCAGTCTGCAAAAAGGTGAACAAAGGATTGTCCTGTGGTCCTACTATAACAGAGGTGCAGGGTTGTATCACCCCTAGTATTATACTAGCTTAGAACCATAAATTTACTTGATACATGCCATATTGATATTCATGTTAGTTAGCTCCCTGCTCTACATAGGTGACTCACAGGAGCCCATTAATGGGTAATGGCTCCTGGTGACCCATCATAATTTATAAAGGGGGAATGGGGAATATGTCAGAAAGATCAAAATTTCTGTAAGCCCCCCTTCTCCAGACCATGTAAATAGCAAGTGACCCACCTTCTTTATTCAGTAGTTACTCCTATTTAACTTCTTTATAAAAAGTTAAATAGCCTCCCCGCTCTTGCCAATCTGAAATAGCCTTGACCCTGCTTCTTTCTTTTTTCCTGCCCCCCCCCCACCCCACCCCACATAAATAATGACTGTTCCCTGAGGATTGTATGGTGAAAAAACACATATTCTGCTTTCTTCAATGTTAGGGTCGAACATTTTGACTTTTGCTTCAAGAATTTTAAGTAAATGCAAGAATTGCAAAGATCAAAGAATCAATTCAGTGAAATAAAACTTAAGTATCACTCTTGTCCAGTTTCCACACACAACAGTAATTGAAACATTGAACCACTCAAACCCAGAGATAGATCAGCCATTGTCCGATTTCAGTATTACCAGAAGCCCTTTAAATCCATTGGTACAACGATGGCTGTACGATTACTTATTTAAATTTTTGACTCTGTAAAACTTTATAACTCCTTAACTTGAACAAACCGACAGAATAAAACTGAAAACGAAAGCGTAAATTGTGGTGTAATTTACTCTTAGACAGACCATTAAGGTACTTCCGGGTTTTTGGCTTCTGTGGCCATAAAAGAAGCCATCTTAATATAAAGTCGAGTAACAACTGACTCAGATAATCCATTTATGTTCTTCAAACAATTAAAAATATCACGATCAGCCCTCGGTTGCTAAGAGTAGAGACTTACCAGTTGCTTTGCTTCCTCGAGGTCTCCCAACGTGAAGAAAGCAGTGTGAAGTGCCACCCTGTACTAGCTTTTGGACAATTTTCTAAGCTGCGTAGAAAAAACCAGTTGTTTATGCTTCAACTATTCAGGTTTAAAAATTTAAATATCTCCAATTAGGACAGGGTGCAGATGGAATTCTTTCGTGCGCACATCCAGAAATACCCGGAAAACGGCCCAGCAGCCATCACGGGCGAATCGAACTCTGTGATCATCCCACTGCACCATGGGCTCGTTGACGGCAGTCAGGCACGTCCAAGTCGGCTGGCGAGTGGTCGTGAAAGTTTAAACAATTTCAAAGTTTCCAAGTTAAAAGCTTTTCTTCTCGCGCGAAGTGCTTCTGTAGGTACTCTAACGAAAGCTATTCTTGTTGAAAACTGTCATGCCGCCGTTTCTTTAGGTTGAATACCACAAGAGACACAAGGATAAAGTATAAGGACCTGTACACATATTATTTGGTTTAGATGCCGGGTTAATTCCTTTATTTACCGGAACCCGATACCCCTAAAGTAGCTTGGGACGACTGATCATCAAGCCTGCCTGATATTACTCAGAGGAACTGAAACCCGTATGTACCTTCACAAAATTAAAAGACAAATACTCTATTCTGTTGCCTTGTAGAACAATAGCTAGAAAGAGCAAATAGGTTATTATTTTTTATAACCCACCCATTAATTTTGGCGCGATTTTATTGGTTACTTTACGTCACGTGGTGCAAAATCACAGGACAGTTATCAAGCAATAACACCCGTCCGCGTCGACATTTGTCCTCCGATTTTTCCGTGAAAAAGAAATATAGTTAACACAAGAGTTTCAACTTTTCTGTAACGCCTTCTCAGCTTCAGTTTTGTTGCGTCACGTGATCTCTTTATACGGGTGTTTTGGATTAGCACGTAGACTCTGAACCGCTTTAGGACCGTGACAAAAATCTTAATTTAGCTAGAATTTAAGGAGGAACACGCTCGTGTTTTGTGTTGGAACCTAACAGTCTTTGACGGTCAGTATGGTTGAATTTCGATCGAACTGTTGTTAATCTTTAGTTCGTGTTTATCAAGTTATCGTCTATCAAGCCTTAAATAAACGGACCAGCCTGATTTTGTTAGACTTGTGGTTGCTTCACTACAGTTTTCTCGTGTCCCTCTATTAATCGGTAAAGGCGGTCGCTACATTTTCCGTTCTCCTATTTACATGGAAGGAAACCAAACTCGTCTTTTTTTTTCGCTTGCTTGCGTCAATCACGCGAATTCGCCATCAGATCACCACCGGCTTTTTTACTGCGTTTAAGCGCAGTTTAATTGCGATGTGAAAATTAATGGGAGGGTTATAAAATAAATAAACCCCGTTCTGGCTTTCTGGTATGTCGGCTGATAATGTCCTTGGCTGAGAGATTGTCCTCAAAATTAAATATTCATTACTCGGACAATCTCTCAGACATTATCAGCCGACATACCAGCCGCCCGAAGGGGTTTATTTACTAAATAGCTCGTCAGGAACTGATCATTCGCTTAAAGAGAAACGGAAAAAGAAAAAATTAAGCAGGACCTTAGACATAAGAATGCAGAAGGAAACGTAAATTAGCTGCAATCAATGAAATTTTCACCATCATGTTGGTAAAACTCTTCAGCTCGGTCTCATTCCTGAGAGTTTTTTTTTGAAACTTGGAGGGTGACTTGGTATCTGCTCCTTGGAGACCGCGTACAAGGGAGTACCAAGGGGGTCCTAGGGTGCCTGTGACCACCCCCCTTTAGAACCCTTTTTTGACAAATTGAGTGGAGCACGCCGTGGAGGTGGACATGACAACCTGGCCTCTGTTTTATACAGTGCGACCACCCCAACCCCTTTCAAAAATCTTGGTTGCGCCCCTGTCGTGGACCGCGATCCTCAAATGTCGTGAATAAAGTCCCACCAAGCCAGCTGCTTGACCGAATTTGTCAGCATAGTACCAAATTTAATTTTACACTGACACGAAGGGTTTCATGAAGTCCTATGGTGCTCTCCGTCACAAGTGTTGGTATTTGTGTAAATTAAGGATGCCTATATATGAGCAACGCTCATTACGAAGTTCATGGATGACACGCGTCTTGCACACTGCTAGAATCAGCAATGTCGATGGCGTCACGTTTTGTAAAGGGTAAGAAAGATGATAAGTTTTGAGATCGGTAGAGAAACAGATATGTATAGAAAGATGTTTTTCGTCTTGTCACTAGCGTCACTTGCTCAGCAAAGAGTCTCAATGGCCGAGTGGTAGAGCATCGGAGCGCGGAATCCGAAGGTCTGAGGGTGGATTCCTCAGGGGGACTCAGAATGTTTTCCTTGTTTCACACCCTTGAAAAGGCGAAAAACATCTTTCAAAATTCCTTTACCGAGCTCAAAAATTACCATCTTTCTTATTCCTGAGGATGCCTGTTTGTGCCAACGAGTGTGGAATTTCATTCACAGTGATGGGGTGTAAAGACTGGAAGGAGGGCAGGTGTGGGCCTGCTTTCTAGCAGAGCGCATATGATTTGAAAACTATAAACACTTAGAAGAAAAACCTTTCTGATATAGAGTTGCTGGCCTTAAAGTTTGACTTCAGCTTTGAATATGAAATATTCATATTTGCTAGCTCTTGTCAAACATGTGTCCTGAAAATCCAGGATATAATTAACAATAATAATTTACAAGTCTTATAGTAAGATGAAAAGTAACGTCTTTTTTGTGATCGCAAAGAAGCTAGAGATTTTATAAAGATCGAAAGACGAAGACCTGAACATATTACTTTTGCCAAACACCAACAACTTGACAAAAACATAGACGATCCTTAAGCTAAGTGCTTATACAACTGAAGAAAATAAATTTTGAGCAAACTATAAATCATGAGCAAATAAGAAAGTTCTGAAATTGTAAGTCTACTGACTTTTAAGGGAAGACCGCATAAATTTTGCAGAAAGGGCGAGGGGAAGAGCTTATATTCTACAATCTCTTTGGCTGCAGCTCCCCTGCAGAGATCATTATTTGTATTTCATCCTCGGAACATTAAATCATCTAATCTGATCGTCCAGGTAAGAGGAGTCCTAAGAGAGGATCGCTTTCAGTGGAAATTACTGTCCTTTCGACACCATGGGTGGAAGTCCTCCCCAGAGTCTCTAGCTCAGACTTGTCAGAGATCAGTTATTGTAACCAAGAGCATTCCCTTTAGTACTATGCTCTCACCCGGACGATCACATTTCACGGAAAACAAACATTTCTCTTGAAAAAAAAAAATACAATATAACTGCACTCACAAACTAAGATATCGTAATAAAAACTTCTATCAACGGACGAAAGATTTTTAAGGAAACATCAAGATAAAAATACATAATGGTGCATCATTACACTTGCAGACTATTAATAAGTCTGACAATAAGATCAATAATTTGCACTGAGAAACCTCAGGCTTATGCGCTTTTGATCATTACATGTTAAAGAGAGGACTATAAATTAATAAATTATTATTATTATTATTATTATTATTATTATTGTTATTATTATTACTACAAGTTGTGCCGATCCAGGCCCGGCCTGCTTTCATCGATTAAAGCAGGTGCCCGAAAATGGACTCTTAATCACTGCTTTACGCTGGTACCAGGCCATACACACCAAACTGGTGTTCTCAAACCCTCACGATATCAACCTTTAAATACCTAGGTAAAGAAGGCTGAACACGCCTTGACCTGGGATCATGACCCAAAGGCATAGGCAGAAAAATTCCATTGGGTTTTCGGAAGATACATCGGTGCACTCAAGTTACAAGATCTTCTGTTATCCTCCAGTGCAGTAGCAATACAGCAAATCATACTGACGTTTAAAGTTGACTTAGGAAACTGCCCCAAAAGGTCCATTGAGAGAATTAGATCATAAAATTGAGTTCTTTATTATCGGCTGCTTGACTTCCAGCTTCATGTGCTTAAGTTTTTCCACTTTAAATTAAGAAGCCCCCCCTTCAATAAGCCAGCCCCCCCAAAGTACCTGGGGTAAATAAGCCCCCAGGGGGCTTATTAGAGGATTTACGGTGCTCATCGCGGATTTCTTTGCGATAGTGATATCCTAAAGAATGACCAAGTATGGCAGAAATTATTAATGAAGTAGAATTTACTTTACAAGATCTTCTGTTATCATCCAGTGCAGTAGCAATACAGCAAACCATACTGACAGCATTACGTTTGAAGTTGACTTAGGAAACTGCACCAAAAGGTGCCTAGCACTCCCGATTCTACTTCATTAAATATTTCTGCCATACTTGGTCATTCTTTAGGATATCACTATCACAAAGAAATCCGCGATAAGCACCGTAAATCCTCTAATAAGCCCCCTGGGGGCTTATTTAATCCAGGTACTTTGGGGGGTTGGCTTATTGAAGGGGGGGGGGGGGCTTCTCAATTTAAAGTGGAAAAACTTAAGCACATGAAGCTGGAAGTCAAGGAGCCGATAATAAAGAACTCAATTTTATGATCTAATTCTCTCAATGGACCTTGGCTAGCCATGTTATATTTTTAGCATCGCTCTGTAATTTTCGTATGCCGCATTTTATCGATGCTAACATGGTAACATCTATCAAACATCAATCACCATAATCAGTTTTAAATGACAAACTAAAATTACAATATTTGAATAAATTTATCGTACTTACTGACATGAAGGGTTATTTTGAATTCTTTGTTTTTTTTTTTGTGGGGAGGAGTGGTGGCTTAATAGAGGGGGGAGGCTTGATAAATTTCTACCTCTAAAGAGGGAGGGGGCTTATAAGAGGGGGGTGGCTAATCAGAGGGGGGTCCAGCTTTCAAAATCATTGGTGCGCATATTTATCACTATGGGTCATCAATATGCGAAAATCACAAACTTCGTTTGCAAAGAAGATGACTCACTCTGTAGCAAAACAATATAAACAACAGCCTCTATTTGGCCCGAAAATGTGTATGCACAGATATTCCTGTCCGCTGACATTATAGTATATCCTGTTCGCATTCGGATGTCGGTCACTTAAATTCTTAACGAGGAACTTGAATGTATTAATACCTGGATAAAAACCAATAAGCTATCGGTAAATATCATGAAATAGGAGGGGCAGTGGCCTTATGGTTAGTGCGCTCCACTCCGGATCGAGTAGTCCGGACTCGAGCCCTAGCCGGGGGCATGGTGTTGTGTTATTGGGCAAGACACTTCACTCTCACAGTGCCTCTCTTCACCCAGGAGAATGGATGGGTACCGGCGAATTTGATCCTGTGGGTAACCCTGCGATGGACTAGCATTCCATCCAGGGGGGAGTAGAAATACTCCTAGTCGCTTCATGCTACGGAAACTGACGTTAAGCGCCGGCCCGATGGGGCCGCTTGGCTCCGGTAAACAGGCTTTACCTAAATATCAAGAAGACTAATTATGTAGAATGTTAGACTAAAGAAAAGAGAATTAATAGCGACATATCCGTCTCACTGGATGGGTTCTTACTTAGTCTACCACGGTTAGTCAACTTTTTAGGAGTACTCATTGATGAAAATCTTTCCTGAAAATCCCATATACATCATATTTGTAAGAATACATCTAAAACCCTGGGTTTGATCTCCAAGGCATCTTATTACTTATCTACAAAAACTAAATTATCTTTGTATTATACCCTAGTCAACCCCCACTTAACTTACTGCAACATAACTTAGTGTTCTACTTATGTAACAAATCTTTTTCTAATAAGGAGGCCTCTCTCGTATAATCCTCGTGGTTTCTGGAGGCCCTCATGCCATCTATCAAAATATTATTTTAAACATGCAATTATTTTATATATATATTTATAAACGTAAATGTTAGCACAGAATATTAAATTATGAGCTGTATGCTTACGATAACTGTTCCAGTTCAGGAATTATTTCTTCCATGTTTGGTCTGGTCTGGGGCCCACTTTGTAAACATCTCCGGATGACTGCTCTTAGCACTCTCTGAGTCACCTTTGCGACTTGTTGTTCTCGTCTTTTAGGGTCTGGTAATTCTCCGATGCATATCTCACAAGAAAGAACACAAAAACTGTAGACATCAACCTGTTTGAAAATGATAATAAAATCGTGAACATTGTTGTGCGTACAATTTATGCGCTTGCACTTTTCCGTTTGGTGGCGTTTTTGACTGTTTTCCGGAGTCTTCCGTCATTACTTTCGAACGATCTCCAGTGAATTACATCACTTAAGTTGTGTATAAAATGGGGATAATTTAACATAATAGAAAAACTAACTGTTGTTAGTAGTGAACATCCCTTTTTAACATTTTTTTACTCCGCATCGAAATTATAGTTTTGAGCATTCTGTACAGTAACCTTTAAATTCATGGTCCTTCCCGTACCGTTGTGATTCGTCCACTGGATAGCAAGGAGGACTGGAAAAAGGTGAAAACCGATCAATTTCTTCACATATAAATCTCTTGTTTTCTTTCCCCATTGGCTATGAATATCAAATGTACAGGATTGACAAATGAAAGTGAAAATGAAAGTGAGTGAGACAGGAGAGTGTGGTGGTTTGCTAAATTTGACACACCTTCACTGTTTGATTTTTGATAAATGCTTCCGGCGCACTGTAGATCATAGCACCAGGAGCAACTGACATGGTATGTTGCATGATGTTGGCTGTACCATAATCTGACACTTTGGCTCGCCACTGTTCTC
This sequence comes from Stylophora pistillata, assembly GCF_964205215.1. NCBI lineage: Eukaryota > Metazoa > Cnidaria > Anthozoa > Scleractinia > Pocilloporidae > Stylophora > Stylophora pistillata. The sequence goes on along the minus strand of NC_142521.1, from coordinate 13,289,489 downwards.
CCTGTCGCCAAAGTAGCACATTTGCGCTGCTGATGTCGCGGTGAATAATGGGAGATGGTTGCTTTTGGTGAAGGTAGTTTAAATCCCGAGCCACATCCAGGGAAATAGCAAACACTTCAACTATGAAAAGAGCCCTCTGCTCCAACAAAGTACGTAAGCTTGTTTCCATCAGCTCTGTTACAAGCAATGGATTTCCTTTGTCGTTTGTTGCTCCGATGAACTGCAGCAAACATGGATTTATAAACTGTAAGCAAGCAAGTTCTTTTTGGAATAGATTCCAGGAGTGGTACTCAACCTCTAGTAATATGAAACTGTCACTGTCAGAACTGGAGATTATGTTCGGAATTATTCGCTGTCACACCTACTGTTTAGCCCTCAACCATCTCATTATTCTAGGCAAATATTTTTTATATGTTAACGCTTTAAATACCATAAATTGCCGTTTCGATGATTTCGTCTCACTTGTGCGCGATAATATTTATCTAGAAAAATATATTGCTGTCACTTGTAATAACGAGGAGTTCAGGAACAAATGGAAATTTTTTCTGTCGTTATAAAATTGTATTGTCTTTTTTTTTTTTTTTTTCAACTTTGTATTTTGACCTCTTCGCTATCTTTTTTATTTAACAGTTTATTAATTTCTGGAAAATCAAATCCCTTGTAGTTTAAATAGCAAACACAATTCTCAGTAGTCACTCGACAATTAACATGCAAACAATAACGTGGTAAATAGATCAACTGTAATTAAATTTGACTAGTGTAACTGTATTGTTATATATGTATTGTAAGTAGTGTAAGTTAATGTAGTTTAAACATGGTGTAAAAAGTAATTATAGTGTAAGTACATGTGTAAGTGTAATAAACAATGCTGTATTAAAAAAATAAATAAATAAATAAATAAACTGCAGGAGAACGAAAAAAAAAAACAAAAACAAAAAAAAAAAAACATGGGTGGCGGCATCTGGAAGCAATGTCTATTTCTCGCTCAAATTTTTTGCGGTTGTGAGGAGAGAGAATCAAGTGATGCATCTGTTTTACTGGAACAGTACAACCACAGTATTTGTCTTCGAAAACACTTCCTCAACCTCCTTTGCCGAGAAATTTATCTGTCAGCTGAATTTGATCCCTCGAAATGACCCACTCAGGTGACATTTGGCGTTGAAATTCCCGTAACTCATGTCTCCAACTCGTTAATTTTCTGATCTTTGTCTTCCAGCTTTCTTTAAGGTAGTAACTTGATTCTGTAAATAAGAATTTTTTTTATTGTTTTCTTGAAATTGCCTTTGGACAAAAATCAACTGCTCTGTCACCTCTCTAGTTTTCTTCTAACTGTTGCTCTTTGACTCGGAGATCTTTTTTTACGTTTCTCAGCTGCTGCGCCATTTCCTCTAGTTTTCTCCGTGAATCTTTTTCGCGCTGTGCCGTTTCTCTTAGATTCTAGCCTCTCTCAACTCTTTCTCTCGTAGTTGCGAGTGCAATTGTATAACCTTCAGTTTCATTTATCTTATTTTCTCTTTAAAATTTTCTTCTTGCTCATTTTTCTCTGTCTTTCCTTGTTCTATTGATAAGTTGAAAATTATTAACAATTCTTTTCGTAAAAGGGCTAAATATAGAGACTTTGCCTGGTTTTCAATTGAGTAATTGTTACCGCATGATTGAAACAGACAGAGGGAGCAGAATTACTGGTGACGCAAAGGTTGGTGAACAAGTCTAAGAACAAAAGTGAAGTTTCTGTGATTTCCTTCTCAATCAATCTTCACCCACTCGAACGCGGAATGTTTGAACTAATATATTTGATCCAGTTTCATGGGGTCTAAAGAGCCTTCTGACCAAAGGGGGCGCCGCCATGCTGAATATTCATTTTCACCTGTGATGCTAATGAGGACAAGGCAAATATTTCAAAGCTGGTACAGAATGTGGAAGTCTCATTTCTTTCTTTTCCTTATCATACTTCTACCGTTCCATTCGTAACTGCATCTTTCGCTTTTTTGTCGCCTAACAACTAACTACTCTTCCTACATACCATTACGACTTTCACTCTTGAGACCTCTACCCTGCGAATGAATAAAAATGTTTTATTGAAATGGTACAAATTAACAACATCCCTTTAAAAACGTATCATTGTTGACTCTCGTTCAAGTGTTATCCTTGTGATAGACCGGTCAAAACTCTCACCTGTGTGGCCTACTGCTTGGCTGGAAGCTTGCCGATCAGGAACCTTAATTTTTTCTTCTGAAACGTTTTTGTGTAGCAGTAAGTGAACTGAAAACAGAGCTTAAGGAGAACAAAATTTGCACGAGTTTTGAACACAACGACGTGCAACTCTGTCTTTGCATTGGGGCCAGGAAGAGTTTTGAGATCATCCTGGAGCAGTACAATTTTCATGCATTACTTTGGAGATCCCATAAATTGAAGTCCTCTCATTGAAAGATTAAAAAAACCTAAGAAAACAAATGAGCGTTTTGTTTCCGTATTTGTCATAGCTTTTTTTTTGCTATACACGTTATCTTTCGCAGTTTCAAGCTTCAAAACTGTCTTGTGTAACACAGAGAAGAATTTTTAGAATAACGGACCATGAGTCGGTTCAGAAGACCAAGTTGTAGCCGATGTCGAATGTTTATGTCAAATGCTAAGTAGGCTAAGATAACCATAACTACCACTTACCTCTTTAAACTGATCTTCGTCCACAAGAAACTGTTTGTGTTTATGGTAGTCCTCCTCCCTGATTACAGTTCTCAGTTTCACTTCACTCAGACAAAGCCTTTCTAAAACTTCTGAGGTAAAAAGTATCTCCTCTGCAACCGTATTCAGATGACCGCTAGAATAGTCTTTCCATAATCCCTCAAGAATTTCCAGTGAACTGCAAGCAGCGGTTATGCACAAACTTCCGGTACCGTAATTTAGTATGCGGAGTTTAAGCTGCTTCGATAAGTATTCAGAAGCAGCGTAAAGGATTCTTTAAATGAAAGAATGACTTTCCAGCAGATGTCAGGCTCTTCTGATGGATTCTGGCCATTTCCTTGATTTCCTACAGATGTTGCTTCGGCAACTCTAGATTGTGGTTGCAGCTCTTGTACAAACAACGAGGTTATACCTGCAGATCCGGGGCCCAAGTGGAAATGAGCTAAGGGTTGCCCTCTGCGAGAAAATCTCTCCAGCTCGAAGGTGATTAGACTAGAGTCTGCAACGCATAAAAAATTAACGTTTTACTCCGTTGATAAATGATCTTCATATCTAAATGTGAAGCACAGTGGTACTGCGTCGATCAATTCAAAGCTTCAACATCCCCGAGGGCACCCCCGCCTCCTTTAGGTATTTGAACTTTTGAAGGCTGTTGTAATGAAATTCCTGCCCCCTTATGGCCAAAACTGAGTTCAAATGCCCTCCCAAAGGCTGAATTTGATGAATCAGAGGTTGGAGACATTCAGGAAAAAAATATCAATCACATTGACACTACATACAAAAAGCACCATTTTGCGCGAGTTGAAGAAAATTATCATGTAGATCACGGAGTTTTAAAACAAGAAAAAAACCCTTGAGGGGTCGAATTTTGTGTGAACTTTTCCTTATTTTTACTCCACACTCCGAAACTGGTATCTATGTTAACGGTTTCGCAGAGCAGGTACGCATTTCTCACAATCCGCGCCATGATACAAAGATCGAGCTGTGAAAAATGGAGATTCCTTTTTCTCAATTTTTTGTTCATTAAAGGCAGATCTAGGAGAAGGGCACGGGGGACCCGGCCCACCCCCCTCCCCCTTTGTCTTGGGTAAAAAAATAAACTCAGAGGGAAGAAAAGTCGGTAGGTGAAACACACACAAACAAAAACGGGCCCCTCCCTTAGTTCAAGCTCTGGATCCGCCACTAATATCAAGAGTAAATAATCGGGGACGTTATTTTCTGTTGTTAGTTAAGATTCCTGATGAAGTTTGTTCCATCTAGAGACCCTGCTGTGGCAAGCAATTAGAAAATTTCGTTTTCACGTTCGACAAGCCAATTTTTTTCTGGATTTGGAACCCGAAATCAGCTACTCTGAGCAAACTTCTGCTCACAGGTAAACGTTGGACTTAGTCGACCATTGAAAGAAAATACAGAAAACTACTTTTGTTTCAGTGAGGTTTTGATTCAATTCGACAGTTTAATTGACTTTAACCAAGGAACCTACTTTTTTCAAGTAATAATCGCAAAAGAGCAGGTTTGATAAACGTCCCCAAGAGCATGATCCGATACAGCTTCAAATGTTCTTAACATTTTCTGGAGACCTAAGGACCATGCCTACCAACAGGCACTGGATTTTTTCCAGCCAATGACTATACAAGAAAAATAGATCTTATGAAGAGCTACCAAAATTTGGGGGTTGCCACGCCACATTCCGAGATAATAAGATATGAAATCTGAAAAAGGACTGACGTCACCTTTTTTTTTTAAAAGTAAGGGAATAAAAAACTATCCCATCAATTCCATTTGAATTCGATTTTTTGAAAAGAAATCAATACTACATGCAAGAATCTTCAACATAAAAAGCAAATACGATCCTCCAAACAGGATGATTATCATCAAAATGATTGCATAACCTTGATTACTCTCCTTTGCAAAATAAAAAATACTGGTAATACAGTTTTTTCACAAAGTAAAAAATAATTTTGTCTTTTATTAACTGTTTTTTGTTGTTCGGTGCTATTAAAAATATAGGTCACCACGCGTTTTCTCAAGTTATTTCAGGTTTTTAATTTGTCATCACACTTTGTTCAAGCTTTTCTAACACCTTCCCTGCTAAGTAGTAATAATGCGTTCATCGATCACAACAGACTTAAGTTGAAACGACCGACTTCAAAAATTTTCAAGTTAGATTTTCCGTCCTTTTCCGACTGCGTTATACCTTTTGGAGTTCAAAATGTATAGAAAATATGCTATCGAACACTTTGTGTGGAAAATAATGGATATCAAAGCCTTACAAGAGATGGAAATAGCTTCCGTGTGAACGATACTCCGTTTCCCCGAAGGGAAACGCGTTATGGCCCTTAAGTGATAACCGAGCTTTCTGACTTTTAGTGGGGCCTGGCGACAATTTAACGATTCCACGGCCCGGTAAATATTATGTTTAAACTATGATACGTCCGTAAAGTATTATTTAATCAAAGATTTTGGGTCCAAACGGACAACTTCTAGAATTTTCTGCGTAACGCTACGCAATTTTCTGGCCGTGAAGTCAGGTAAACAACGGCCTAGGCGCGTGTTTCGTACACGTAAGAAGTTCGTACCTTTTTCGCTTCTGACAGTCTATCAAGTAATGATTTAAATAAAGCTTTCGCCTTGAAATATTTCTTCGTCATTGTCGTCTTGCCACTTAATCACAGTTTCCAGGTGACAAGTGATCCGCAGGCGTGTTTGTACAAGTGCGTAAAGACTCAGTACCTTTAAATTCTATCTTGATTTCTGAGTAAAACTTGACATGCATCTATGGTTTTTTCTTTGAAAATAAGTTATTTAAATGGTCATCTTTCATCGGAGCTTTTCTTAAGGAAAAGTTGATTTGAGAAAAATTTACTTTTCCCATTTCCTCACAGGCACGTGAAATACTAAGGAATCGTTGGGTAAAATTTAAATTTTATTCTCGGTTTGAACCAAAGGCGGCGCGATTTAACCAAACTGATCCATGAATTATACGGGTAAAAAGTCCCTTTCCCCCCGGTTGGCCACTCGCATGATCACCACTGCGGGAAACGACTTTTTCAAACCACGCGCGAGCACACACCACAATGGCGTTATGCACAGCCTGTGTATGCATTGGCAACACCAGGCACCGTCCTTTTCGTCTGGACTGGTCAGAAGTTATCCAAATTTAAGTACGAACAGTCTTCAAACATCGTCTCGACCTTTGACATGATCTGAAGGGTTTCTTAAGGGAGCGCAAGGTTATGATTGAGATCAGTCCCTCCTGAGAGGCTTTGAAATCCTCTAAATATTATTTCAGATAAACTTACCTAACTTTTCATTAAATTTCTGAAACTGATCTTTGACATCTATGTTTACTTGATGGAGTCGATCTTTAAGATGCTCAACTGAACCTTTAACATCCATGTCTTTCTTGTACCACAATTCAAGTTCTTCAACGCAACTTTGTGCCTCTGGAGTCAGAGGGTCAGTTATACTTTTTCCATTCATCTATCTTCGAGGGGCCGAGGTTTCCAGTGATTCTCAGGATCCGGAGAGCCTCACTAACTTCCTTCCATAGATAACAAAACTCGGAGTCTAAGATTTCAATTTTCTGGTTGTGGCCGTATATGGAATTACGGTAGAATTTTATCCGCGCAAGATCTGCCTCAAGACTAAGGTCTACGCTAACTGGCAAACTGTCCCATCCGGTGACAGGAGTTGTAAGATTGCATATCGTTCTTAACAATCTAAAAGTCAAAGTAATGTCAAAATCGGCTGACTTTCCAAAGGTACCAAGGGACGGATAGAGGCAGCTCCACTGTGCCGTGGAAAGCTTTACTTTGTTCAGCTGTGACCGTATCGCAGGGTCGCCAATCTTTAATGGAAGGTCTTTGGGCAAATGAATGGCATCAAACATTTCCCGTGGGAGCCTGACTCTTCCACACATCAAAAGTCGGGTTAAACGCTGAAAATTTTCCTTTCCATATGTTGAGCGCAAAGACTCTCATGGCAGAAACCATTTTAATGACGTTTATCAGGTAACCTTTCCTGCAAGATAAGGTCAGCGTGCGTGTGTTATTTAAATACATCGTTTTAGGCGTGTCCAGTTTTGCTCTGTTTTCTTGGTCAAGGGCATTGCTCGAGGGCTTTTCTTTCACCAGAAATTACTTGTAGACTCTTTCTACTTGTGAATCGACACGCACTAACCCTGAAAAGTAATTGCGTGTCATCCACACTAAATTACCTTACTCCAACAGCGATGAACAGGTAATTTTAAAACTCGTCTAAAATATGATTGGGGAAGAAAGGCGTGGTTGCCTCATGCTTTGCGCCGATGATACACTTACGTATATGAACCATGAGCGTGAGATCTTTACATTTTTCCTTCAGGGTTGATTGGAAGATCACAAGGAAGTGAAGTGAACTTGGCCAGTCGTAAAAGTCCGTAAACGTCATGAAATTCAAAAACAAATTTTCCAAACGTTTTTCGAATTACATATTATGAATCCTTTGTGGTTAAAATTGTAACTGCCATCTTTGATTATTACAGCAGCGAAGGTCTGTGGAGAGAGCGGTGTGAGCGGCGGTCAGAAGGGCGAAGAGGGTAGGAGGTGGGGTGATAAAAATAACGCCTGCCTGAAATAATTTTTTGTTGCGGGGAAACTCCGTTCGCCAACGAATAGAATTTCTGATTGGTGCAAGTAAGCTCTGTCGATCAATCAGAGGCTAATTGCTATATTACACTCTTACACGAAAAAGAAAAAAAAATTATAAATTCTGTTAAAGGAGAAATTGTTAATTTCGATCCCGCTATCGCGAAAGCTTAGCCTGCGTACAGCCGCCCTCAGCACTTGAAAAACTGTTTTCTTTTAGGGTAGGGGGCGGCTGTACACAAGCAAGAGGAAGCTCCCAAGTATTTATCAGATAATGCTATTTGTCGCGCAATATGGGCGGAGCTAAAAGGCGCACTTTCAATACTGGCCCGCGGAAAAGAGCTGTAGGCGGTTTTTCAACTGGTTTCGGGAAAAGCTTCAAAATTCAGATGCTGGTTCGCAATAATCAAGTCATGATAGATTAACGGGTAAACCTTCCAGCGCAGTTGCGGTTGTTCGCTCCAAAGTATCGCCGTTTGCGATCAAATAAAAGATATAGGGTGCGACAAATTTCAGCTCACATTTTCATCCGCAGAGGACGTTTTGTCGAAGGCGTTTCTTCCCTTCGCGCTGACGAAGGGTTAACGCTCAAGACGTCAGCTTTGAAACTCTTTACGGTGGCTAATATGCATTATCAACTCAGTTGATAAAACCAAATTACCTTGTTACCCCCAACGACGCAGCATCACAGTTTCTTTAGAAATTTACCCCCAATCCGTTTCTTTCCGAATTGTTGTTTGGTCTTGTCACGCAACGTGCTCTCTTCCTCACCACCGCGCTGCGTGATGAGGCTGCGTTAGAAAAAAACTCACTGGAAAACACTGTCTCACGGTTTCACTCATTGGCTCTATGTGTGTTTGTTTGGTTCAGAAGACAGTGCCTCCGGTTTTAAGATAAGCTCGTTTTGATTGGTCACCCGCTCATTTCCGGAAATGCAACGACCTACCACTTATTATAGGGTGCCGTTTAACAGCCCTCTTCCCGCCCTACCCCACCCTTTCTCCCTCAACTCTATATCAAACCTAAATGGTCACGAGCTCTAATCATGGTTAACTAGTTGTGCCTTTATAAGACACCTGCACTGCAGTTTAATCAACTGACCAACCATATCTTTTAGTGAAGATTCTTCCTCCTAACTCTATCAGTTTACCGACGATCTTAAGATATCTTAAGATATCTATATGAGCTCAGAGTTGAATACAAGTTTAAGAAATTTTAACGCAGTCATGTTACTTTTCCAACTGGACCCTACTATATGGCTTAGCTACTGTTTCCGTAAGTTACTACACACCACGGTGAGGTCAAATTCTTGAATCTTACGATAAGAAAGGAAACACAAATATTAGCTGAATAATTAGTGATGACATTTTCACCAACCTTTCCCAAGTTTGAAATTGGTGTTTAAATCAACCACGAATGACATATTAACAAAGAATTGTGAGCTCTCTCGCCAGTGTAATGGTTCATCTCCTTCGAGAGGAATTCGTCGCTGGGAATAGTAGGGGTTCTGAAAGGTCGTCTAGGATTTTTCCCATCACTTAGAAATAAAAATGTGTTTTTGGTACCGCTCCATCACTTACAACGCAAAGGCAGTCAGCTTAAGGCCTGATACAAATGCGTAACTGGAGCTTTTATTTCAAGGGCTACGATTGCTGACTCCAAAAAAATTGCTCCAAGCATTTGCATAAAGCACTTTTAATCGATAATCTCGTCTATGCCCCATGATTCCTCTTTTAGCGAAAGTTGAAAAGATCAGCAAGCTATATTACTTTCTGCGTCGACAGCTAGGTGAAATATCCGCTTGTTTGCTTTTGAAAACTCTCCATTAGTTACATCTCGTGTTTGGACCATATTTTTCCGATACAGTTACGAGTTTACTTGTCACTGTTATTGGCAATTACACTGCTATCGGCAATTACAGCGCTGTAACTGCCGATCTCTACATGGAAGCCTTCGAAGAACAAACCTTAGCTACCGCCCCAGAACCACCGAGAATATGGAAGCGTTATGTAGATGATACGTTCACCGTCATGAAACGGCACAACGGGGATAATTTCCTGAGGCACCTCAACCAACAACACTCGTCTATTCGCTTCACCGTGGAAACTGAGAATAACAACAAGATTGCCTTTCTCGGCTCCCTCGTAACAAGGGAAACAGACGGTAAACTACTCACAAGTGTATACAAAAAACTCACACAACGCCGACCAGTACCTCTCATATGATTCACACCATCCACAATCAGTGAAACGCGGTATTGTCAAGTGCTTACATGATCGGGCTAAACGCATCATCACCAAGCCATCAGGAACAGCCCAGGAGAAGAAACATCTATCTACAGTTCTCGTTGCCAACGGCTAACCCCTGTCCTTCTTACAGAAGGTGACCAAAACCAGTAATCCAACACCAGATAGGAAAAGAGCAGAATTCAAGTCTACCGCAGTGCTGCCATACATCAAAGGAGTCTCAGAAACCCTCGGCCGCCACGTACAGCAACAAAGAATACGTACCGTCTTTAAGTCCGACACCACACTAAGATCTCGGCCGGTCAGACCAAAAGATCTCACTGACCCAAACGCGCAAGATGGTGTAGTCTACAAGATACCATACACATGCGGGAAAGTTTACATCAAGGAATAAGGACGAGCCATGCAAGAAATAATGAAAGACGGCAGGGTATACTACTCGCACACACTCAGAATTCCGCGGTTTCAGAACATGCTAACGGAACCGGACACAAGCCGCTGTGGAACGAAATAAAGCCTTTTGACCGAGACAGCCCTTAGTACACAAGGAAAGTGAAAGAGGCAATTCACATTAGACTCAACTCAAACAGCATAAACAGGGACAACGGAGCCGATATACCGGAAGTGTGACAATAAGAAAACATCAAAAACCAACGACGCACGAAAAATTAGCGAACGCCTGAGGAAACCATTGTACATGGAAACGATAGCCGGATCGAAATGCACCAATCACAACAGACAACCATGATACCAAATGCTGTGCTGCAACCAGCCGACCCAATCGCCTGAAGAAGACTTGCAGTAAGCAGTCGAAACGTCGCGTTCTACATCTAGTGACTTTGTCGTGAGGCAACGGAAAAAAATTAACATTATCAACCAAAATTTTGCCACATTATCCCACCCGGCTTAAAAATTCACAAGAAAGTGAATGCTACTGTTGGTCCATTTTCCACGCAATTCGCACGTACTTAGACGTTTTCTACCAATCCAATTCACTTCTAGCTACCTTGGACTTCACCCCATCACGTGCCAGTTCCTTGTAAAAACAAATTAAAACCCTGCATTTTTCCAGGTATTCTACACGCACGGGGCAAAGTCAAGATAGGCAACAACCAAATAAGGATCCCACGTTGTTATGCCTACATAAAAAACCTTTGAAATATGATACTTTTTTCATCTGACCCCGACACTGACCCCTCCAGCCGTTTTATGTATTTGCACTTGTTCCGAGAACGAGCACTGACAAATTACCTTGGTTAGATGCTAGCGGATATAAAATAGAGTTCCGCTTTGCCTTCCCCAGAAAAATTATGTGTAAGAATATTTTTGGGGCAACCAGCTGAGTCTGAATAAATTTGATCTTGTCCCTGGCGAAGGACCGGAGCAGCAGTAAACACACTCTTACCCTGCCAGCATGCCTTATTTGGTCTCGTCACGCAACGGGTGAAAAAAGCGCGCTGTGAAAGAGACTACATGAAGCATGGCACAAATACACTTTATTTTTGCGAACAATTATTCGGACAGCAGTGGCAATACCATAAAGTACGTGTGTCTGAGTTTACTCAGATAAGCTTGGAAGGATTATTTAGCTCTCCATTTAACAATATTTTCATTGGAATTTTCTGAAAGTAAACGCTCTTTTTCTTTTACAAAAATCAAAACATCAGTTAACATCAGTTCAAACCATCCATGAAGACTGCTTTCTCGGTGACTTCGATGTTGGTGCCGATATTTTGAATAACATCGAACTTTCTCCGGCTACTGTTTTGAAATTCTTGGAAGAGTTAAACATCTGTAAATCCTGCGGTCCAGATGGTGTAACATCTCGGCTACTGAAAGAGTGTGCAGATTCGATTTCATCTCCTCTTTGTACCTTGTTCAACAAACAACTCGGTAGTGGTTGTTTTCCAAAAATGTGGAAGGTGGCTAATCTGGTTCCAGTTTTTAAGTCTGGTGACAAGGAAATGGTTGAAAACTATAGAGGGATATCATTACTGTGTATCATCTCCAAAGTCCTTGAAAAGTGCGTTTTTTCATGTGTTTTCCCCTTTATCCAGCCTAAACTTTACCATCTACAAGACGGTTTTGTCAAAGGACGTTCATGTGTTACAAGTCTTCTCAGATCTACATTTGTCTTTGCCAAAGCACTTGATGAGAAGAAACAGCTTGATGCAGTATTTCTGGATTACAGTAAAGCATTTGACTCTGTATCATTTAACTGCTTATTAAGGGAACTGTATGGCGTTGGTATAAGAGGGAACTTGCTATCTTGGTTTTGAAGTTATCTGACAGATCGTTTGCATATGACAGTTATAGATGGCCGAGCATCTTCTTTACTACCTATTTCATCCGGTGTGCCCCAGGGGTCTATCCTGGGACCCTTGTTGTTTATAATATATATTAACAGTGCCCCAGGTGTGACAGATGCTAAGACTACTGTCCAACTCTATACGGATGATATGAAGTGTTATCGAGTTATTGATAACGGTGCTGACGCAGTTCAACTACAAAGAGACTTGCTAAGCTTAACTGGTTGGTCGTCTGAGCATTTGATGAATTTCAACGCTAATAAGTGTAAGCACCTTATCGTGACAAAGAAAAAGAGTTTTATGCACACATCATATAATCTGAGTGGGTCACAGGTTGCAGTCGTTTCAACTGAGAAAGATCTAGGCGTTCATGTTTCTTCAAATTTATCCTGGAACGATCACATTGACTTTGCTATAAGTAAAGCAAATAAGATGTTGGGTATTATCTATAGAACGTGCACCATTGATTGCGACCAAAAAACTATGTTGATTCTATATAAATCGTTGGTACGACCGCAGCTGGAGTACGCATCTCAAGTTTGGTCTCCCTATACTAAAGCAAAAATTAAGGCCCTTGAGCGTGTTCAAAGGCGTGCCACCAAATTTATCTTGAAATGTGATTTAACTTATCCAGAACGTTTACTAAAATTAGGTCTTTTGCCTCTCGAGTTTAGAAGGGAGGTTTTAGATTTATGTTTCTTTTTTAAATGTCTGAAGGGGCACATTGATTTTGACGTCCTATCATATGTTAGCTTCAAATCATATAAGTACAATATGAGGAACACAGAAGCCATACTTGCCAAGGGTCGCTTTAGAACCGATGTTTTTAAATTCTCATTTTTTAATCGTATTGTGGATTTATGGAATGACCTGCCTGTAGCTATTAGGACAATTGATCGAGTATCATTGTTTAGTAAGAAAGTGAATCAGTTTTATATCAGTAAATTTAACTTAAGTAAGGATAAATTTTTATAATTTCTGATTACGTATTGTTGTTGCTATTTGTCTAAGTTAGTTTTTAATTTTTTTTGTATTTTATCACAGGCAGTTTATTTAAAATAAGGAATCTAGAATTCTGTATAAACTGGCCTAATTACTCAGATATATCTTTTTTTATACTTGTATATATATTTAACTCCTTGTTTTTGTTTTTGTTTTGATTATCTGTGTAATTGAATTTGAGTAAATAAAATAAATAAATAAAAAATCCAAAGAAAAATAACTCTTGTCTTTTTCTAAACATCGCATCCTTAACTGCGAATTTCTGGGCGCGAGCTTCGGACACTTTCGCGCAAGAGGTGGCTTTGCGCCACGTTCGGTCTGACGAGACGAACCTCATGATTTGGCCACTTGCTAAACTCGCACCATTAGCATTAATGATTATCGAAGAAACCTCATCTAAAAGGCTAATTTTACTTATCCTTAAAAGATACCTCTTTCTGACGAAATTTCTTTGTTAGAACGAAAGCATCTTGAAAAGATATGATACCAGTGATGCTCAAATCAGAAATTACAAGTAAAATTGTTTGGTCAGTAAGACGCTTGATCAGTCACTCTGGAATGGATCCCAAGGGAAATTTTGAAATTTGTGATTTACAGATCATTGGGGTCCAGTAACATTAACTAACTACTTCGCTCAAAAAAGCTGGAGGAATTGCAAGTACAGTGCGTGGAATAAAATTATGAAAGGAGGGTTGGGAGGGATAACTTAACTTATAGATTCTGTTGAGAGACGATAAGCGTCAACGGTGACGAGAAAAACGTTGCCATGTTCCCACCAAAAAAGTAGCTCCATTTTCTGCCTTTAAAAGCACACACAACCCACAATTCCTCTATCCGCTCCGACGAAGGGCTAACGCTCGAAACGTCAGCTTTTATAATCGTAACGGTGGCCAATTTACCATTTCAACTTTGTTGATATATTCAAATTATTTCGTTACCCCACCAACGCAGCCCCAAACAGTTTCTTTAGAATAAAGGCTGATAGTTTCGAAAGAAACTGTTTGGGGCTGCGTCGGTGGGAGTAACGAAATAATTTGGATATATCAAAAGAGTTGAAGTGGTAAATTGGCCACCGTAACGATTACAACGCTTTTCATTCCACTAATTTATTCTTGTTTTTCTCGTTGCCATGTTCCCACCAATAACGTAGCTCCATTCTCTGCCTTTAAAAGCACACACAACCCACAATTCCTCTATTCGCTCCGACGAAGGGCTAACGCTCGAAACGTCAGCTTTTGTAATCGTTACGGTGGCCAATTTACCACTTCAACTTTGTTGATATATCCAAGTTTCTTTAGAAACTATCAGCCTTTATTCATTCGACTTTAAAGCTGTTCGAACGTAAATGGAAAGGTCCAACAAATCTACGCGTGCCTCGGTACCCAACGTCCGAATCCCGTTTGTTTATCAACGGAAGCTTCGATTTCACGCTGGTAAAGAATTCTTGTAAGGTCCATAAGACGTCCCATGCATTAAACTTCCCACAGTACTGTATATAAAGTTCATATATGGCTAACCAATGTCCTAATAAACCTTGTTCTACCTCATTCACCCGCGTCTACCCTTACTCACCCCTGTTCTACCTTGCTAACTCCCATCATTCCCAATTTAGCTTCGTTTTACCTTGTTGACTCCCATCTACCCTAAGTTAACATGTTCTTCAACGTCAACCCCGATCTACCCTAAGTTAGCGATGTTCTTCCACATAAAACCTCATCAACTTTAAGTTTGCCTCGTTCTTCCACGTTAACCCCCATATACTCTAAGTTCGCATGAGTTAGCCATATTCTTCCACATTGACTCTAATCTAACCAAAGTTAGCGATGTTCTTCCACTTCAAACCTCATCTATTTTAAGTTAGCCATGTTCTTCCACTTTAACCCTCATCTACCCTAGCTGTGCATTGTGCTGGAAAACGCGTCAGTGGCCCGACAACCAATTGCTCACCAAGCAGCTGTATGTAAAAAACGTTACCAAAAAGAGAAAAAGGATAAGAGACAAATGTAGAGAGCCAAGGGAAAATGAACTGTTAATATTCTCTTGAGCATGCTAATGCAAAGAAGTTCTTTGGCTTTTTAGTGAGTGTATGTTTTTACAAAATACAGTCCGCTTATTTTTCTCTCTCGCTTAAGTGAATGTTGATCCTGTGAAGCAAATATCTCAAGATCGTCCTTCCCTTTAAAAAGAAACTCAAAATATTTTGATGTAGCCTCTTAAGCAAGGGGTATGTTGAGTCAATCTATTACCAGCCTCTCATCGAAAATTTAGTAGATCCGTTTAGTAGATCTGTTTAGTAGAATGCTCCTTCGGAGGCAGGAAAGAAAACATGGGTATGCTACACATGCATGACTTTTTTCGGATGGATGGGTTGAGATGGGACACTGAGTAAATAATTTTTGTCAAATTTTGTAGAAGAAAGAGCATTTACATTGAAAGATTCCAACAAAAATACCGTTCGATAGGACGTAAAAAGACGTTTGGGTTTATATAAAAAAATAATCAGACGCAGGTATTTTGTGGACTGTTGTCTCTGTTGTCTGAACAATTCATTTTAAGCACATGAGAAATAAACTGTGTTGGTGTCACGCTCCTTAACACACTCTCTCCCCTATGCCCGTGGCTTGACGTGACCAAACAACGTATACGAATCAGACTTCATTTGTATGCATGTCTATGTATGTATTGCTTATTCACCAAGACAAGGGCTCAGCTAAGGAAGAACCTCGGCTGCATGCAAATGACCTCTATCTTTGCTTCATGTAAAATAGTATGTTAACCATTTGCTACCAACCGCGATTTAGGATTCCAAAGACAGACCGAACCGAATGGAAATTGTCTTCAAATTGAGCTAAAATCTTGAATAAGGGAGTGCCGGTCGCTCTGATTTTGAAAACGACTCAGTGACCTTATCGTACAGGCGTGCCGTCACCTACATCAAATACAGTGGAATCCCGCTAATTCTAACTCTTGAGGGTAATGGAGATAATGTTCGAGGTCGCGAAGGCTCGCGTAATCTGTTGGTCTGTCTCGATTGTACCCGGCAACTTTCGAGCAAATTTTGGCGTTTGGAGCAGCTTTTTGCAGTTCTAGCTACCTCGAGAAATCTTTGCTTTTCTTAGCAATGTTTCAGGAAATTTAGGTATCTATGTTAACGGTTTCGCATAGCAGCTACGCATTTCTCACAATCCGCGCCGTGATACAAAGATCGAGCTGTGAAAGATGGAGATTCGTTTTTCTCAATTTTTTGTTCATTTACGGCCATAACCTAAAGGCGGATCTAGGAGAAGGGCACGGGGGACCCGGTCCACCCCCCTCCCCCTTTGTCGTGGGTAAAAAAATAAACTCAGAGGGAAGAAAAGTCGGTAGGTGAAACACACACAAACAAAAACGGGCCCCTCCCTTAGCTCAAGCTCTGGATCCGCCACTAATATCAAGAGTAAATAATCGGGGACGTTATTTTCTGTTGTTAGTTAAGATTCCTGATGAAGTTTGCTACATCTAGAGACCCTGCTGTGGCAAGCAATCAGAAAATTTCGTTTTCACGTTCGACAAGCCAATTTTTTTGGATTTGGAACCCGAAATCAGCTACTCTGAGCAAATTTCTGCTCACAGGAAAACGTTGGACTTAGGCCACCATTGACAGAAAATACAGAAAACTACTTTTATTTCAGTGAGGTTTTGATTCAATTCGATAGTTTAATTGACTTTAACCAAGGAACCTACTTTTTCAAGTAATAATCGGAAAACAGCAGGTTTGATAAACGTCTCCAAGAACATGATCCGATACAGCTTCAAATGTTCTTAACATTTTCTGGAGACCTAAGGACCGTGCCTACCAATAGGCACTGGATTTTTTCCAGCCAATGACTTTACAAGAAAAATAGATCTTATGAAGGGCTACCTAAATTTGGGGGTCGCCACGCCACATTCCGAGATAATAAAATATGAAATCTGAAAAAAGGGCTGACGTCACCTTTTTTTTTAAGAAGTAAGGAAATAAAAAACTATCCCATCAATTCCATTTGAATTCGATTTTTTGAAAAGAAAATCAATAGTACATGCAAGAATCTTCAACATAAAAAGCAAATACGATCCTCCAAACAGTGATTATCATCAAAATGATTGCATAACCTTGATTACTCTCCCTTACAAAATAAAAAATACTGGTAATACAGTTTTTTTACAAGTTTGATTTTCCGTCCTTTTCCGACTGCGTTATACCTTTTTGAGTTCAAAATGAATAGAAAATATGCTATCGAACACTCTATGTGGAAAATACAAGATATCAAAGCCTTACAAGCGACGGAAATAGCTTCCGTGTGAACGATACTCCATTTCCCCGAAGGGAAACGCGTTATGGCCCTTAAGTGATAACCGAACTTTCAGACTTTTAGTGGGGCCTGGCGACAATTTAACGATTCCACGGCCCGTTAAATGTTATGTTTAAACTATGATACGTCCGTAAAGTGTTATTTAATCGAAGATTTTGGGTCCAAACGGACAACTTCTAGAATTTTCTGCGTAACGCTACGCAATTTTCTGGCCGTGAAGTCAGGTAAACAACGACTTAGGCGTGTGTTTCGTACACGTAAGAAGTTCGTACCTTTTTCGCTTCTAACAGTCTATCAAGTAATGATTTAAATAAAGCTTTCGCCTTGAAATATTTCTTCGTCATTTTCGTCTTGCCACTTAATCACAGCTTCCAGGTGACAAGTGATCCGCAGGCGTGTTTGTACAAGTGCGCAAAGACTCAGTACCTTTAAATTCTATCTTGATTTCTGAGTAAAACTTGACATGCATCTATGGTTTTTTCTTTGAAAATAAGTTATTTAAATGGTCATCTTTCATCGGAGCTTGTGTTAAGGAAAAGTTGATTTGAGAAAAATTTACTTTTCCCATTTCCTCACAGGCACGTGAAATACTAAGGAATCGTTGGGTAAAATTTTAATTTTATTCTCGGTTCGAACCAAAGGCGGCGCGATTTAACCAAACTGATCCATGAATTATACGGGTAAAAAGTCCCTTTCCCCGCGGCTGGCCACTCGCATGATCACCACTGCGGGAAACGACTTTTTCAAACCACGCGCGAGCACACACCACCATGGCGTAATGCGCAGCCCGTGTGTGCGTTGGCAATACCAGGCACCGTCCTTTTCGTCTGGAGTGGTCAGAAGTTATCCAAATTTAAGTACGAACAGTCTTCAAACATCGTCTCGACCTTTGACATGATCTGAAGGGTTTCTTAAGGGAGTGCAAGGTTATGATTGAGATCAGTCCCTCCTGAGAGGCTTTGAAATCCTCTAAATATTATTTCAGATAAACTTACCTAACTTTTCATTAAATTTCTGAAACTGATCTTTGACATCTATGTTTACTTGATGGAGTCGATCTTTCAGATGGTCAACTGAACCTTTAACATCCCTGTCTTTCTTGTACCACAATTCAAGTTCTTCAACGCAACTTTGTGCCTCTGGAGTCAGAGGGTCAGTTAGACTTTTTCCATTCATCTATCTTCGAGGGGCCGAGGTTTCCAGTGATTCTCAGGAGAGCCTCACTAACTTCCTTTCATAGATAACAAAACTCGGAGTCTAAGATTTCAATTTTCTGGTTGTGGCCGTATATGGATTTACAGTAGAATTTTATCCGCGCAAGATCTGCCTCAAGATTAAGGTCTACGCTAACTGGCAAACTGTCCCATCCGGTGACAGGAGTTGTAAGATTGCATATCGTTCTTAACAATCTAAAAGTCAAAGTAATGTCAAAATCGGTTGACTTTCCAAAGGTACCAGGGGACGATAGAGGCAGCTCCACTCTGCCCTGGAAAGCTTTGCTTTGTTCAGCTGTGACCGTATCGCAGGGTCGCCGAGCTTTAATGGAAGGTCTTTGGGCAAATGAATGGCATCAAACATTTCCCGTCGGAGCCTGACTCCTCCACACATCAAAAGTCGGGTTAAACGCTGAAAATTTCCCTTTCCATATGTTGAGCGCAAAGACTCTCATGGCAGAAACCATTTTAATGACGTTTATCAGGTAACCTCTCCTGCAAGATAAGGTCAGCGTGCGTGTGTTATTTAAATACATCGTTTTAGGCGTGTCCAGTTTTGCTATGTTTTCTTGGTCAAGGGCATTGCTCGAGGGCTTTTCTTTCACCAGAAATTACTTGTAGACTCTTTCTACTTGTGAATCGACACGCACTAACCCTGAAAAGTAATTGCGTGTCATCCACACTAAATCACCTTACTCCAACAGCGATGAACAGGTAATTTTAAAACTCGTCTAAAATATGATTGGGGAAGAAAGGCGTGGTTGCCTCATGCTTTGCGCCGATGATACACTTACGTATATGAACCATGAGCGTGAGATCTTTACATTTTTCCTTCAGGGTTGATTGGAAGATCACAAGGAAGTGAAGTGAACTTGGCCAGTCGTAAAAGTCCGTAAACGTCATGAAATTCAAAAACAAATTTTCCAAACGTTTTTCGAATTACATATTATGAATCCTTTGTGGTTAAAATTGTAACTGCCATCTTTGATTATTACAGCAGCGAAGGTCTGTGGAGAGAGCGTTGTGAGCGGCGGTCAGAAGGGCGAAGAGGGTAGGAGGTGGGGTGATAAAAATAACGCCTGCCTGAAATAATTTTTTGTTGCGGGGAAACTCCGTTCGCCAACGAATAGAATTTCTGATTGGTGCAAGTAAGCTCTGTCGATCAATCAGAGGCTAATTGCTATATTACACTCTTACACGAAAAAGAAAAAAAAATTATAAATTCTGTTAAAGGAGAAATTGTTATATTCGATCCCGCTATCGCGAAAGCTTAGCCTGCGTACAGCCGCCCTCAGCACTTGAAAAACTGTTTTCTTTTAGGGTAGGGGGCGGCTGTACACAAGCAAGAGGAAGCTCCCAAGTATTTATCAGATAATGCTATTTGTCGCGCAATATGGGCGGAGCTAAAAGGCGCACTTTCAATACTGGCCCGCGGAAAAGAGCTGTAGGCGGTTTTTCGACTGGTTTCGGGAAAAGCTTCAAATTTCAGATGCTGATTCGCAATAATCAAGTCATGATAGATTAACGGGTAAACCTTCCAGCGCAGTTGCGGTTGTTCGCTCCAAAGTATCGCCGTTTGCGATCAAATAAAAGATATAGGGTGCGACAAATTTCAGCTCACATTTTCATCCGCAGAGGACGTTTTGTCGAAGGCGTTTCTTCCCTTCGCGCTGACGAAGGGTAAACGCTCAAGACGTCAGCTTTGAAACTCTTTACAGTGGCTAATTTGCATTATCAACTCAGTTGATAAAACCAAATTACCTTGTAACCCCCAACGACGCAGCATCACAGTTTCTTTAGAAATTTACCCCCAATCCGTTTCTTTCCGAATTGTTGTTTGGTCTTGTCACGCAACGTGCTCTCTTCCTCACCACCGCGCTGCGTGATGAGGCTGCGTTAGAAAAAAACTCACTGGAAAACACTGTCTCACGGTTTCACTCATTGGCTCTATGTGTGTTTGTTTGGTTCAGAAGACAGTGCCTCCGGTTTTAAGATAAACTCGTTTTGATTGGTTACCCGCTCATTTCCGGAAATGCAACGACCTAGCACTTATTATAGGGTGCCGTTTAACAGCCCTCTTCCCGCCCTACCCCACCCTTTCTCCCTCAACTCTATATCAAACCTAAATGGTCACGAGCTTTAATCATGGTTAACTAGTTGTGCCTTTATAAGACACCTGCACTGCAGTTTAATCAACTGACCAACCATATCTTTTAGTGAAGATTCTTCCTCCTAACTCTATCAGTTTACCGACGATCTTAAGATATCTTAAGATATCTATATGAGCTCAGAGTTGAATACAAGTTTAAGAAATTTTAACGCAGCCATGTTACTTTTCCAACTGGACCCTACTATATGGCTTAGCTACTGTTTCCGTAAGTTACTACACACCACGGTGAGGTCAAATTCTTGAATCTTACGATAAGAAAGGAAACACAAATATTAGCTGAATAATTAGTGATGACATTTTCACCAACCTTTCCCAAGTTTGAAATTGGTGTTTAAATCAACCACGAATGACATATTAACAAAGAATTGTGAGCTCTCTCGCCAGTGTAATGGTTCATGTCCTTCGAGAGGAATTCGTCGCTGGGAATAGTCGGGGTTCTGAAAGGTCGTCTAGGATTTTTCCCATCACTTAGAAATAAAAATGTGTTTTTGGTACCGCTCCATCACTTACAACGCAGAGGCAGTCAGCTTAAGGCCTGATACAAATGCGTAACTGGAGCTTTTATTTCAAGGGCTAGGTTTGCTGACTCCAAAAAAATTGCGCCAAGCATTTGCATAAAGCACTTTTAATCGATAATCTCGTCTATGCCCCATGATTGCTCTTTTAGCGAAAATCGAAGAGATCAGCAAGCTATGTTACTGTCTGCGTCGACAGCTAGGTGAAATATCCGCTTGTTTGCTTTTGAAAACTCTCCATTAGTTACATCTCGTGTTTGGACCATATTTTTCCGATACAGTTACGAGTTTACTTGTCACTGTTATTGGCAATTACACTGCTATCGGCAATAACAGCGCTGTAACTGCCGATCTGTACATGGAAGCCTTCGAAGAACAAACCTTAGCTACCGCCCCAGAACCACCGAGAATATGGAAGCGTTATGTAGATGATACGTTCACCGTCATGAAACAGCACAACAGGGATAATTTCCTGAGACATCTCAACCAACAACACTCGTCTATTCGCTTCACCGTGGAAACTGAGAATAACAACAAGATTGCCTTTCTCGGCTCCCTCGTAACAAGGGAAACAGACGGTAAACTACTCACAAGTGTATACAAAAAAACTCACACAACGCCGACCAGTACCTCTCATATGATTCACACCATCCACAATCAGTGAAACGCGGTATTGTCAAGTGCTTACATGATCGGGCTAAACGCATCATCACCAAGCCATCAGGAACAGCCCAGGAGAAGAAACATCTATCTACAGTTCTCGTTGCCAACGGCTAACCCCTGTCCTTCTTACAGAAGGTGACCAAAACCAGTAATCCAACACCAGAGAGGAAAAGAGCAGAATTCAAGTCTACCGCAGTGCTGCCATACATCAAAGGAGTCTCAGAAACCCTCGGCCGCCACGTACAGCAACAAAGAATACGTACCGTCTTTAAGTCCGACACCACACTAAGATCTCGGCCGGTCAGACCAAAAGATCTCACTGACCCAAACGCGCAAGATGGTGTAGTCTACAAGATACCATACACATGCGGGAAAGTTTACATCAAGGAATAAGGACGAGCCATGCAAGAAATAATGAAAGACGGCAGGGTATACTACTCGCTCACACTCAGAATTCCGCGGTTTCAGAACATGCTAACGGAACCGGACACAAGCCGCTGTGGAACGAAATAAAGCTTTTTGACCGAGGCAGCCCTTAGTACACAAGGAAAGTGAAAGAGGCAATTCACATTAGACTCAACTCAAACAGCATAAACAGGGACAACGGAGCCGATATACCGGAAGCGTGACAATAAGAAAACATCAAAAACCAACGACGCACGAAAAATTAGCGAACGCCTGAGGAAACCATTGTACATGGAAACGATAGCCGGATCGAAATGCACCAATCACAACAGACAACCATGATACCAAATGCTGTGCCGCAACCAGCCGACCCAATCGCCTGAAGAAGACTTGCAGTAAGCAGTCGAAACGTCGCGTTCTACATCTAGTGACTTTGTCGTGAGGCAACGGAAAAAAATTAACATTATCAACCAAAATTTTGCCACATTATCCCACCCGGCTAAAAAAATTCACAAGAAAGTGAATGCTACTGTTGGTCTATTTTCCACGCAATTCGCACGTACTTAGACGTTTCCTACCAATCCAATTCACTTTAAGCTACCTTGGACTTCATCCCATCACGTGCCAGTTCCTTGTAAAAACAAATTAAAACCCTGCATTTTTCCAGGTATTCCACACGCACGGGGCAAAGTCAAGATAGGCAACAACCAAATAAGGATCCCACGTTGTTATGCCTACATAAAAAACCTTTGAAATATGATACTTTTCTCATCTGACCCCGACACTGACCCCTCCAGCCGTTTCATGTATTTGCACTTGTTCCGAGAACGAGGACTGACAAAATACCTTGGTTAGATGCTAGCGGATATAAAATAGAGTTCCGCTTTGCCTTCCCCAGCAAAATTATGTGTAAGAATATTTTTGGGGCAACCAGCTGAGTTTGAATAAATTTGATCTTGTCCCTGGCGAAGGACCGGAGCAGCAGTAAACACACTCTTACCCTGCCAGCATGCCTTATTTGGTCTCGTCACGCAACGGGTGAAAAAAGCGCGCTGTGAAAGAGACTACAGGAAGCATGGCACAAATACACTTTATTTTTGCGAACAATTATTCGGACAGCAGTGGCAATACCATAAAGTACGTGTGTCTGAGTTTACTCAGATAAGCTTGGAAGGATTATTTAGCTCTCCATTTAACGATATTTTCATTGGAATTTTCTGAAAGTAAACGCTCTTTTTCTTTTACATAAATCAAAACATCAGTTCAAACCATCCATCCAAAGAAAAATAACTCTTGTCTTTTTCTAAACATCGCATCCTTAACTGCGAATTTCTGGGCGCAAACTCCGGACACTTTCGTGCGAGAGGTGGCTTTGCGCCACGTTCGGTCTGACGAGACGAACCTCATGATTTGGCCACATGCTAAACTCGCGCCATTAGCATTAATAATTATCGAAAAAACCTCATCTAAAAGGCTAATTTTTACTTATTCTTAAAAGATACCTCCTTCTGACGAAATTTCTTTGTTAGAACGAAAGCATCTTGAAAAGATATGATCACCGGTGATGCTTAAATCAGAAATTACAAGTAAAATTGTTTGGTCAGTAAGATGGTTGATCAGTCACTCTGGAATGGATCCCAAGGGAAATTTTGAAAGGATTTACAGAACATTGGGGTCCAGTAACATCAACTAACTACTTCGCTCAAAAAAGCTGGAGGAATTGCAAGTACAGCGCGTGGAATAAAATTATGAAAGGAGGGTTGGGAAGGATAACTTAAATTATAGATTCTGTTGAGAGACGATAAGTGTCAACGGTGACGAGAAAAACGTTGCCATGTTCCCACCGAAAAAGTAGCTCCATTTTCTGCCTTTAAAAGCACACAACCCACAATTCCTCTCTTCGCTCCGACGAAGGGCTAACGCTCGAAACGTCAGCTTTTATAATCGTAACGGTGGCCAATTTACCATTTCAACTTTGTTGATATATTCAAATTATTTCGTTACCCCCACCGACGCGGCCCCAAACAGTTTCTTTAGAATAAAGGCTGATAGTTTCGAAGGAAACTGTTTGGGGCTGCGTCGGTGGGAGTAACGAAATAATTTGGATATATCAACAAAGTTGAAATGGTAAATTGGCCACCGTAACGATTACAACGCTTTTCATTCCACTAATTTATTCTTGTTTTTCTCGTTGCCATGTTCCCACTACGGTGGCCCAAAAGGCTCAACGTAAACAAAAAGTATACTGCAGCAAATAAAAAATATACTGCAGCAAATAAAAAATATACTGCAGCAACCAAAAAATATACTGCAGCAAATAAAAAAATCAAAGCGCAAAGAAAAAAAGTACCGCGGCAAATAAAAAATGCAACGCAAACAAAAAATACTGCAGCAAATAAAATATGCAACGCAAACAAAGAAAAAAAGAAAACGCAAACAAAAAAATTGAAACGCAACGCCAAGGAAGACTGGGTAATAGTTCTTAGTTTCCCGCCAACACTCGTTCCATCCTTTGCTTGTTCGCCTTTCCGAAAATGGAATTTCTGGCGTTTGAGTGCTAACAAATAAGCCGGAAATTATGGGTATAGTGATAAGAGTATTAAAGCTTGTGATTGCACGTGGGCAATCATTCTAGGCCGACACCTTCTCAG
The DNA here is from genome assembly GCF_964205215.1 of Stylophora pistillata. Classification (NCBI taxonomy): domain Eukaryota; kingdom Metazoa; phylum Cnidaria; class Anthozoa; order Scleractinia; family Pocilloporidae; genus Stylophora; species Stylophora pistillata. The sequence goes on along the minus strand of NC_142521.1, from coordinate 13,264,673 downwards.
CTATTGCTAAGTTTATTCGCGATGTAACAATCTCAGGTTGAGCAAATCGTCAATGCTACTATAATTAAGAACAACGAGACTCTTCTCGGCTCAATGAGGTCAATCCTCAACAGTTCCCTTTCCGACATTAAGAGGGCTAACTCTGACACTGCTGACTCGCATCTTCGTGAAATTAAGAAATTGAAGTTCGAAGAACCCCGCCGGTTCAAGAAGAAGGCCAATGAAGATCAGTACAGATTCAACTCGAAACTGACGAACGTTCTAGATGAGGCGAAATCTTCGTGTTCTACGCAAAACCTGGACAAGGTCAAAGAGTCGCTAGAGAAAGGTGAGAACTTATTAGCGGAAAGGCAGAAACATATCCTTTTAGCGGACAAATCAGATTATGGCTGGACGGTAATACAAGAATATAAAAAGAGCGATCTTGCCGACGATTCAGAAGATGAAAAGAAGATTATTAGAGCAGAAGCGAAAGCGAGAACCACGCAGATTTCACAGAGAGCCAAGTCAAGAATGACTGCTTCAAGACGGGAGTTTCCTAAGAGCCAACCAGTCGCGGCTGTTTCTAATACTGATGTCAGTTCTGCTTTGAGGCCAATTCCAACCATCGATGCCCAATTCAGAAATCAAACGAAACCGGGATCTTGTTTCGCTTGTAATAAGCCAGGCCACTGGAGAGCGCAATGCCCGCTGTTAGCTGCCAAGTCCCGTGCAGGTCAATGACTAGCTGACCTCGAGGATGGACAGGATCAAGGTCTGCCCAAACAATGGTTCAGCCCTGAAGGAAAAAGAGTTTGTTTCCGAGGCTATTTCTGATCTTCTTGGGAACAGATGTGTGGAGGCTCTCGGTTACCCTCCTGCCATAATTAATCCACTTTCAGTTTCTATTCAGTCTTCAGGCAAGAAAGGGTTAGTTTTAGATTTGAGACATGTTAATCTGTATATTTTCAAACAGAAATTTAAGGTGGCTCGTACCAGTTTCCTCGCGCGGGGAACAGGTCGCTCTTGCGTAACGCGCGCGAGAGAAACGTGCGAAAGAAGCGCGAGATCAAAAGATGAAAATTCAAAACAAAGATGGCGGCGCGTGGAATTATTTCTACTTTTGCGAGAAGTTTACCTAAGAGCTTGTATTTGATGTGTTGAGCGACCAGTATGAATGCAGGAGATAGAAACTAAGATAATGAGGACGATTTTCGGAGAAGTAAAGGTTGCTTCACTTCACATTTAAAAGAAATATTCAACCGATATGAAATCTTGCGACGGCGAAAAAAGAAGAACTCAAGTGAAGGATAATCTACCTGAAGTGGAGGAAGACTTTGAAACTTAAAAGAAAATAATATGACATAGCCAGAAGTCATGTGTAGGATTTTTAAGATGAGCTCGGAAGGCTGTCTTTGACGGCTGTTTAATGATTTTTTTAGCCGTAAACGTCTGTAAACATCAGATTGTAGTTGCTCGCGCGAGCACACGCAATTGTCAGCGGTAGCTAAAACAGATCATGAGCAAATGTCGATCTTATAGGATGCAGATTTTTAAAACGCGCGTGGAAATTGCTAAACTCACGAAAGCTATCGCTTGAAAACAAGTCTGGTGACCCCTTATTTTTATTTTTCCAATATGATAATAACGTCGAAAGGAATCATCAGAAAAAAAAAGTAGAAAATTCTACGGAAGGAAATTTGTGATGTGTGAAAATTGTCCTTTTTGTAGATTTTCTGAAATTCCGCTCCGTAGCATTTTTTACAAATCTTTGTGCATTTTCCTTTTCAAGTGCCAAGAGCAATCACTGAAAAAAATCAGGGGGTCACCGGGTTAGTTTTCGAATTATTTAAGCCACAAGCTAAAACATGCATCTGAATCAGCCTATGAAAGCGTTGCCATGGAAACTGCTAGTGATGAAATGACACTTATTTTTGGATAACCAATGATTAAAGTGCTACTGAAACGAAATTTTCGTATCTGAAATATTTGCTCTAACCTGCAGTTTTGAATATGCAGATCATCATGAGATAATTTGCTTTGGCCAAAAAGAAGCGAAAAATATCTTTTTTAACCGTTCAAATCAAAAATTTTACACAAAACCATGTCCGGGCCCTGGTACCGAGCGAAATGGATTGATGACGTCACTGGTTGTGTTCACTCCGATAGCGTGGTTTATTTCACTCACTGTTTGTTTGTATTCGTGGGCGAAGGAGATGGCAGACATTGAAGTTTTGTCAAGTGAATCTTCTTCTGAACGAAGCAAAGTTGTCTCCAATAGCGAAAAGGAAGATGGTGGCGTAAAATGGGGTTGACAAGCCTACACGACTCCCAAGCGTGTGTTTAGAGTAGCCTATTCAAAGTTTAGCCCTCACGAGTATGTCTTTGAGCGGCTGCCCTCTTTTGTAAGATACGGGCGGCGGATTTTTGTATAGTTCACTCAGTAATGGTTGTGTTTCTATTAAATGCCAGTTTTTCATGAGAATTTGCTTTATGTGTGGCACTGAGTACGTACATCAGGGATTGCGTCTTTTTCGAATCGTTCGCCTTTGTAGATGTACAGCTATTTTTTTGACTGTCTCGATCGTTAAGTTGTCTTGATTGCTTTCAGCTTGCGCCACGCGCGCTGATTCGATCGTACTACAGTTCTTAGTGTTCAGTGTTCCAGCCATTTTGGCTCGTTTTCTTTTCTTTATTTCGGTATTAAAACGACCGATTTCACGTTCATAGAAGCACATGATCGCCTTTACTGTTTCTTGCTCCGCGTTGTTAAGGATTTGCTTTATCTCATTTTTGAAATCCTCGTCTGCTCTTATTTTGGCCCTCGCCCTATATTGTAGGGATTCTGGGCATGTTCTGCTAGGCATTCGGTACAGAGGGATTTGTTCGTTATCCTCAGACTTGCCGAGTAGATCATCTTTAGTGGCGGTGTCGTACGAGGCTTCCATGTTTTCTTCATTCTCTGAATGGCATTGCTTTGGCCCGGGGCGTTTAGTAGCCCATCTGCCGTAAAATTGTCTTTCGACATTTTCTGTAGATGGTCAGGCGAGACTGCGGTTTCGATCCTAATCTTGTGGATCTCGTCAGTTGCCGATTAACTAAATAGACTGGTAGAGATTCGTTCTCGATATCAGTCGGGAATTTTGCTCCCTATCCAGGCGAACCTCTCGCAGATAGCCAAGATGCCGATGTGGCCGCCAATGAATAAGACGAGGATGGCATTTTCCCCGAAATCCTCTTTTTCGGCCTCTCAACATGCAAGCCACACTCCATGCTTTTACCTTTCTTTCACAGAAGTACACAACCAGTGACGTCACAGAGCTGTTTTGGCCGCGCCAAGATGGCCGCCAATTTTGATCTCAGCGGGTCAACTTCGAATGGTTAAAAATGTACTTTCCGCTTTGCGTTGGCCCCAAAAAAGTACACAGCGTTTGCAAATAACGTTCAAACTCTATTATGTTGCAAAAATCTCGGATATGAAAATTACGTTTCAGTAGCACTTTAAGTAATTCAACCCCGTAAAAGTGTTCAACTGGCCTTGGTCAGTCTTTCTGTCGTATTCTTTCAAAGTTACAAACCATCAAAAAGATGAAAACCGGTACGAGCCACCTTAAGTGTGAAGATCTTAAAGTGGCTCTCAAGCTTTTGTCTAAAGGATTTTATTTGTTCAAGTTTGATCTTAAATCTGGTTATCATCATGTAGAAATTTTTCCAGACCACAGAAAGTTTTTGGCGTTTGCCTGGGATTTCGGTGACGGAGTATTTAAATATTTCCAATTTGCAGTATTACTTTTTGGTTTGTCATCCGCTCCCTATTTGTTTACTAAATTGTTACGTCTGGTTATTACCTCATGGAGGTGTCAGGGCATACCTATGGTAATTTTTCTTGACGACGGTTTGGGAGGTGGCGCTGGCATAATGAAAGCTAAGATTAATAGTTTGACGGTTCATGCTAATTTGTTAAAATTAGGCTTTGTTATTAATGAAGAGAAGTCCATATGGGAGCCAGTGCAGATTATTACCTGGCTAGGTACTGTCTTGGACACTAATCAAGGTTTTATTTCTGTTACCGAACAGAGAATTTCAAAGTTGAAGGCGAATATTGATTCTGTCCTCAAGGGAGACTCTATGATTGTGAATGTGAGAAATTTAGCAACTGTTGTAGGCCAGATTATATCATTAACGCCTTGTGTGGGCGGTGTGACAAGAATCATGACTAGATCATTATATGCTGTTGTAAATACGAAAGTGTCGTGGAATTTTATTGTGGAATTGACTAAAAAGGCTTGTAACGAATTAATGTTTTGGAGTCAGAATGTCGACTCTCTTAATCGCCGTTGTCCTTGGCTGGCTTTGTCAGCCAGCTAAATTAGTTTAGTCGGATGCTTCTGATTACGCTTGAGGATCCTTCATTCATAGTGAAGGCAAAATTTTTCAACAAAATTGGTCTACTATTGAAAGCAATAACAGCTCCACATGGAGGGAGCTTAAAGCTGTAGAGTTAGCTTTGATCAGTTTTGCTCCTTGTCTTTTAGGCAAGCAGGTTGCATGGTTTACCGATGACACGAATGTTGTTAGCATCGTTCATTCTAGCAGTAAGGTTACAGAGCTTCAGGGTTTAGCGCTTCGCATTTTTCACGTTTGCGTTAGTTTTGGAATTTCACTCGAGATGAAGTGGATTCCCAGGGATTTTAATTCTTTTGCTGACCATTTAAGTAGGACTATTGATTTTGATGATTATACAATTAATGATGATGTTTTCAAAATTTTGGATGTTCGATGGGGACCACATACCATTGACAGATTCGCATGTAGTTATAATGCTAAGCTTTCCCGCTTCAATTCCAGATTTTACCAGCCAGGTACTGAGGCTGTGGATGCTTTTTTACAAGACTGGGAGTTTGAAAACAATTGGTTACTCCCTCCAGTTTCGCAAATTGCGAGAGTGGTTGATCATTTGAAGTTCTGTAATGCAGAGGGTACACTTGTTATCCCGATGTGGAAGTCTTCGTATTTTTGGGTATTACTGTGTAATGATGGAAGACACTGGAACTCGTTTGTTCATGATTGGGTTGTGCTGCCCAAATTTAAGCAACTCTTTGTGAGAGGTAAAGCTAAGAATGACATGTTTGGTGCGAGAGATTTGTCTTTTGCAGTTGTCGCACAGCGTATTAGTTTCAAGTTGCCTGAGAGGAGAAATCAAGAAGGATTTTGCACTCATGACAGTGGCTGTTGTTCTATATGTCGCAACAGCTAGCGTCTTTTGTACACAGTTAGTGGAGTCTTTTGCTACTCCACGGTCTGAATTCACGTTTGCCATTATTTGTTTGTTATTATTTGCAGGAGTTCCTCAGAATTCTATTAAATGGGAGCAGCTTTATTTTCAGATTTGTTAGTTACTTTAATACCCACAATAAAGTTATCTTGTTGCTTCTGATTTCTCCTTTGTTTTGTGATTTCTTTTTCTGTATAGAGATTTTCCAAGAGGGTCTCTGGAAAGATACTTCGTTTAAGGATCCAGATTTACAGTCCCTTAGCTCCAGGCTCCAGACGACCATTTTAGCGAGGGCTCCTGGGACGGTAAACATGTATGACAGAGCCTTTAGGAAGTGGAAGGAATTCGCCTTGCGCAAGCAGGAGCTGTCGTATTTCCCTGCTAATCATATGCACGTTGCTGTTTATTTACAACATGTTTTAGAATCCACCAGATCGAGTGCCTCTGTTGATACTGCTTTTTATAGTATCAAGTGGGCTCACGAGTCAGCGGGTCTTGTATCCCCAACGGATAACCCTTTAGTTAACAGGGTGCGGGATGCCGCCAAGAGAATTTTAGGCATTAATAGGGGTAATAGAAAAGAACCTCTTTCCATTGAAATGCTCAAGGATGTAATCGATGGTTCTGATTTGTCCAATACCCTTCAACTTAGAAATGTATGTCTTTATGTGCTTTGTTATGCAGGATTTTTTAGGTCGGAGGAAGTCACAAGAATAAGAAGAAATCATATTAAGTTTCTTGAAGACCACATGATAATTAAGGTTGAGAAGAGTAAAACTGATCAGCTTAGGCAAGGAGATGAAGTTGTTATCGCAAGTTCAGGGGGCAGCGCTTGTCCAGTTTCCTTTCTTCAACAGTATTTGAGTAGGTTGAACATTGATCCTCATTCGGATGAGTTAATTTTCAGGCAGTTGGTCAAGACCAAGTCGTCTTATAAGATGGTTAACAAAGACAAGCCAATTAGTTATTCTACCTTCAGAGATCATTTATCAAAGAGTTTGCGTAGTGTAGTAACTGACCCTTCTGTTTATGGCACCCACTCGTTTAGGTCAGGTGGGGCTTCCAAGGCTGCCAATAGTGGAGTGGGTGATCGCGTTTTTCAGAGGCATGGGCGATGGAAGAGTGTTTCAGCCAAGGACGGCTATGTAAAAGATGATATTGGATCTAGAATTTCAGTCTCTAAATCATTAGGCTTTTAGCTCCTAGGCAATTGTCTACTTCTTCAAGCCCTTTCTTTGGCTTCTATGTGTTTCTTCATTATTGTACGCTGGTGCTCGGCCAAAACATGCAAAATAAACCTAATGGTTCACTATATCAGTGTCTGTTGAGTAGTGTAGCTGAAATATGGAATTTGAGGCGTTTGAGTGCCAACGAATAAGCCGGAAATTAAATATTTCTGCGGCACGAGAGCAACAGGACAAGGGCCTGGGCCCTTGAGTATAGATGCATTATGGGTATAGTGATACGAGTATTAAAGCTTGTGATTGCACGTGGGCAATCATTCTAGGCCGACACCTTCTCAGCTATTGCTAAGTTTATTTATTTATTTTTTGTAAGTATGCATATAGCCTAGTAGGAAGGTTACGTGAGCTTGGGTCTGGTTCCTACCCAGATTTCCTGTCTCTTTTTCCCTACGGGGTTTTTTATGGCAGGCTTTTTCTGGCCGCCGTTCTAACCACGATGTTTGCTAGTGGTTGCTAAGCTCTCGGTATGTCTTTTTGTCGTGTGCTTTGGTAACGATTACCGAGAATGCAACAGTTTTCTATATGTGTTTCTTCATTATTGTACCCTGGTGCTCGGCCGAAACATGCAAAATAAACCTAATGGTTCACTATATCAGTGTCTGTTGCGTAATGTAGCTGAAATCCATGTTTTGCAGCGAACTTATGACAGTACCATGCTGCTCCTTTAAAAATTCGATAACTTTATTTTCATACCCTTGATGAAAGTAATCTTCTATAATCCTACGCAGATCGCTTTCGTCCATAACCAAAAACGAGTTCTAGTTCATGCTGTTTTGGCGGGAAACTAAGAACTATTACCCAGTCTTCCTTGGCGTTGTGCTCCAATTTTTTTTGTTTGCGTTTCCTTTTTTTTGTTTGCGTTGCATATTTTATTTGCTGCAGTATTTTTGATTGCGTTGCATTTTTTATTTGCTGCGGTACTTTTTTTCTTTGCGTTTTGATTTTTTTTATTTGTTGCAGTATATTTTTATTTGCTGCAGTATATTTTTTATTTGCTGCAGTATATTTTTTGTTTGCGTTGAACCTTCTGGGCCACCGTATCCCACCAATAACGTAGCTCCATTCTCTGCCTTCAAAAGCGCACACAGCCCACAATTCCTGCATTCGCTCCGACGAAGGGCTAACGCTCGAAACGTCAGCTTTTATAATCGTTACGGTGGCCAATTTACCACTTCAACTTTGTTGATATATCCAAGTTTCTTTAGAAACTATCAGCCTTTATTCATTCGACTTTAAAGTTGTTCGAACGTAAATGGAAAGTGCCAAGAAATCTACGCGTGCCTCGGTACCCAACGTCCGAATCTCGTTTGTTTATCAACGGAAGCTTCGATTTCACGCTGGTAAAGAATTCATGTAAGGTCCATAAGACGTCCCATGCATTAAACGTCCCACAGTACTGTATATAAAGTTCATATATGGCTAACCAATGTCCTAGCAAACCTTGTTCTACCTCATTCACCCGCGTCTACCCTTACTCACCCCTGTTCTACCTCGCTAACTCCCATCATTCCCAATTTAGCTTCGTTTTACCTTGTTGACTCCCATCTACCCTAAGTTAACATGTTCTTCAACGTCAACCCCGATCTACCCTAAGTTAGCGATGTTCTTCCACATAAAACCTCATCAACTTTAAGTTAGCCTCGTTCTTCCACGTTAACCCCCCATACACTCTAAGTTCGCATGAGTTAGCCATATTCTTCCACATTAACTCTAATCTAACCAAAGTTAGCGATGTTCTTCCACTTCAAACCTCATCTATTTTAAGTTAGCCATGTTCTTCCACTTTAACCCTCATCTACCCTAGCTGTGCTTTGTGCTGGAAAACGCGTCAGTGGCCCGACAACCAATTGCTCACCAAGCAGCAGTATGTAAAAAACGTTACCAAAAAGAGAAAAAGGATAAGAGACAAATGTAGAGAGCCAAGGGAAAATGCATGAACTGTTAATATTCTCTTGAGCATGCTAATGCAAAGAAGTTCTTTGGCTTTTTAGTGAGTGTATGTTTTTACAAAATACAGTCCGCTTATTTTTCTCTCTCGCTTAAGTGAATGTTGATCGTGTGAAGCAAATATCTCAAGATCATCCTCCTCTTTAAAAAGAAACTCAAAATATTTTGATGTAGCCTCTTAAGGAAGGGGTATGAGTTGAGTCAATCTATTACCAGCCTCTCATCGAAAATTTAGTGGATCCGTTTAGTAGATCTGTTTAGTAGAATGCTCCTTCGGAGGCAGGAAAGAAAACATGGGTATGCTACACATGCATGACTTTTTTTGGATGGATGGGTTGAGATGGGACACTGAGTAAATAATTTTTGTCAAATTTTGTAGAAGAAAGAGCATTTACATTGAAAGATTCCAACAAAAATACCGTTCGATAGGACGTAAAAAGACGTTTGGGTTTATATAAAAAAATAATCAGACGCAGGTATTTTGTGGACTGTTGTCTCTGTTGTCTGAACAATTCCTTTTAAGCACATGAGAAATAAACTGTGTTGGTGTCACGCTCCTTAACACACTCTCTCCCCTATGCCCGTGGCTTGACGTGACCAAACAACGGATACGAATAAGACTTCGTTGGTATGCATGTCTATGTATGTATTGCTTATTCACAAAGACAAGGGCTCAGCTAAGGAAGAACCTCGGCTGCATGCAAATGACCTCTATCTTTGCTTCATGTAAAATAGTATGTTAACCATTTGCTACCAACCGCGATTTAGGATTCCAAAGACAGACCGAACCGAATGGAAATTGTCTTCAAATTGAGCTAAAATCTTGAATAAGGGAGTGCCGGTCGCTCTGATTTTGAAAACGACTCAGTGACCTTATCGCACAGGCGTGCCGTCACCTACATCAAATACAGTGGAATCCCGCTAATTCTAACTCTTGAGGGTAATGGAGATAATGTTCGAGGTCGCGAAGGCTCGCGTAATCTGTTGGTCTGTCTCGATTGTGCCCGGCAACTTTCGAGCAAATTTTGGCGTTTGGAGCAGCTTTTTGCAGTTCTAGCTACCTCGAGAAATCTTTGCTTTTCTTAGCAATGTTTCAGGAAATTTAGATTTAGAGCACATATCAGGCACGAAAAAGTCAACGCTTTCAGAGAAAACTTCACGCGAATTTTTTGACCTTGAACCTTTTGAACTCACTGCCTGTCACTTGACAATGTTTCGCTTGCGGATTGCGCTCTGTCGTCCGTAACCGGGGGTGGGCAAGGGAATAGTCAAGTCTTCGCTGCAGGACCCAATTGTTTCATCTTTGAATAAGGAGATGTTTTAAGGTAAAGAATTCACTTTCGCGAGATGGCTCAGAAGTGATGGTCTACTAGAAAGTCATGGTCGTTTATCTTGCCTTTATAAGTCTTTTAAAAAAAACGACCATAAAATCCAGCACTTTGGTAGGGCTTTAGACCACAATTTTAACCGGGGGAAGGGGAGTGGCAGAAATTTGAACAAACCAACTTTCAAAAGTTCAAACGCCTGAGAGGTGGCCCGTGGGGATGTTGAAGCTTCGATTTGATGGTCGCATTAGTTTGAGTTAGCGGGGAGATTCAAGTGACCAGGTGTGAGTAAGACAGATAGATGACTTTACTCATACAAAGTAAAATCCTTCGGCACAATTTAAGAGTACGAAATATCTAGGCAACCTAACTAATCATCAATATAGTATTATAAGTGTTACTTATATGTGCACGATCCTTCGCAGTAAAGCACTATTTGAGCAATAGTGAAAATCAGACCTGATTTTCACTATTGCTCAAATAGTGCTTTACTGCGAAGGATCGTGCACATATACATTTCATAACCGCAGTTCATACATATGTTTCATATGTTTGTTGCTGTTTGATTTATCATCTACGGGTTTATGTCGAATTAATTTGATGGCCTGCTCCCAGTTGGCTTGTTAGCTCAATTGGTAGAGCGCTGCACTAGTATCGCAGAGGTCAGTGGTTCGAATCCCGTACAGGCCTGAAATTTTTTTTTTTCAGGTCTGATTTTCACTATTGCTCAAATAGTGCTTTACTGCGAAGGATCGTGCACATATACGTTTCATAACCGCAGTTCATACATATGTTTCATATGTTTGTTGTTGTTTGATTTATCATCTACGGGTTTATGTCGAATTAATTTGATGGCCTGCTCCCAGTTGGCTTGTTAGCTCAATTGGTAGAGCGCTGCACTAGTATCGCAGAGGTCAGTGGTTCGAATCCCGTACAGGCCTGAAATTTTTTTTTTCAGGTCTGATTTTCACTATTGCTCAAATAGTGCTTTACTGCGAAGGATCGTGCACATATACGTTTCATAACCGCAGTTCATACATATGTTTCATATGTTTGTTGTTGTTATAAGTGTTACTGTTATTTCATTAGAGCTGCTTTGGTGGGCTCTTCGCCCATAAAACGTGGCTTCGCAGCTCGGTTGGTTGCAGCGCCTCAACAGCCATCGGCTCGAATCCCAGCGATGTTGGAATTTTTTCAGACTTCTTTTCTACTATTTCTTCAGTTGCAGCTCACGTACAAGCGAGGGACGTACCACCAGGAGAGTATTGGCTGGAGGTCTTAAAAGGGGCAGTTATCCTCCCACGACGGAACGCTTGGTCACGGGCCTCCCAATCGCGGAATTTCGTTTTTTTAATCTTTGAAATAAATGCATGTATTTGCACTTTACGGTCTCTTAAATTTTTCCGATTGCTTTTTGGTCACTGCTAGTGATGTTTGCCTGCACTGCACGGCAGATGTACATAGTGTAACAGGCCATCAAGTATGACCTTTTAAGTGTGGTTTAAAAGAAGCGAGCAACGGACGAAAAATCAACATTGATCCAAAAAGAAACTCGCTTTATTGATATTCTCTCGAAGAGTGAAAAACAAACGCTTTACAGAGGGAATAATGTGAGTTCCTGTGCTTCTTAGAACACCATCTCATTAAAATCACATACTCGATCAGTTCCCAAGAATATAGTCACAAGAAGTCGCTAATCTATTATTTACAAGAAATTAAACTTACAGAGAGTCTTATTGCTCTTTTTCTGATCGCATTCGTTAAATGAAATGAAATGTAAAGTCTACCTTCGTTGATGGCAGTAATGGCATATTAGGGTTGATGAAACACTCAACTTATACAGCGTATACAACTGTACAACTTTTCTGCTATTTTAGCTCGAGGGTATAGACTTAACTGCAACCTTAACCAACAAATTAAAATAAAATCAGCGCCTTTTGCACACCTTTGCATGATCATGCAACTATATCGCAATTTACAATAATTCGCATAATACAAGCGAAATAGTTATTTCCCGTAATTAATTAGGACGTAACTTAGACATACTAGATAACGCCAGCGTGCTACATATTTCCACACTGTATGCTAATCTAGGTAAGCAAGAATTGCAGCAGATTTGATTTCTTTTATAAAAAAACTCCGACAAGTTCGTTCCAAATTACTATAAAAACGATTGGTTCATGAGTGGCTTTACTTTCATCCAGACACGAAACTCTTGGAAAGTTTGGAGGGCACTCAAGAATTAAAAGTTACTACTGGCTGCCCCTCGACCGACTCTTACGTAAGCATCTTTTGTGCTCTCTAAACTTCCCACTTCACTTCATAACTCGATGAATAAAGCTTGACCAAGCAATATCCAATTACAACTGACTAGCTATATGTAATCTATAAGCAAGAGGGCCACATGCTGTCCAATTTTGGAAATAATTGGATTAAAAAAATTCCTCTGACAGCCAATTTGGACTCGCCCTAAGGCCTCGTTCAATTGTCCTCAGAATTATTTTCATCCCATTATTTCCAAATTGGACGGCATGTAGTCCTACCATATACACAAATCAGGAGAATGTTTCCCCAGAAACTCTCCTTATGTCATTTCTATGTGCATTTGCTCAGTGGACTTCTGAAAAGCACGTTATGTACAAAAAAGCACCAAGTGACCATTTGTGTTCTGAATAAAATAATAATAATAATAATAATAATAATAATAATAATAATAATAATAATAATAATAATTCCTTTTTTTTATCATTTTGTATTAGTTTTTCTTTTTTTGGGGGGGTACATATGTAAATTCTAAACATGTTAGCTGGCCACTTCCTAGACGCCCAGCTTTCGTGTATGTCGGGTTCTGGCATCCAGACGTTTTAACTGCCACATTCCTTATTTAAAGACGATAATGTTTCAAAGCTGAACAGCTTGTGGGGTCGTGTGTAAATCAAATAAACTTCTAAATTAAATAAATTCAAATGATGGTTTTTGAGGAGAGGGGAAAACCGGAGTACCCAGAGAAAAACCTCTTGGAGCAAAGTAGAGAACCAACAAACTCAATCCACTTATGACGCCGGGTCCGGGAATCGAACCCGGGACACATTGGTGGAAGGCGAGCGCTCTCACCACTACGCCAAACCTGCTCCCCTACTGAAGCCTGTTCCCCGGATTGAAGCCTGTATTTTTTCTATCTGGTTTTGGTATTTTCGAAGCACCTGTTGTGTGATCTTACGATTAACTCTCTGAAATAGAACCTACCCTGAGATTTTCTTTCAAACATTACCTATTGTTTGTTTATCTTGTAGGAATGCAAATTTTCAAAATAAAGAGAGGTTTCAGTTTTCGTTTAGGAGCAGGCTGCTCCTAGACCACCATTACCCTAATACACCTACTCACATAATTCCAATAATATCTTGAAAATCATAGTTAACAGTTCTTGCTAAATTCGCCTTTCAAAAAATTGAATTATTTCTCCTACACAAAAAGTTTGTTTCTAATTGTTAATTACGGAAAGAAAGTCAGTGCCCAACTCTATGGGAGAGAATGAAAACGATCGATCAACGTGCTCGTTTGAAGAAGGTGACGATTTACCTCTTGGTGATCACCGACCATATAGAAAAGCTTCCATTTTTAAATGTGTGCGCAGTAAGCAGGAGTGAAATTATGCGCAGTATAAGGATCTGCAATGCAATATTACGGAATAACCTTAAAAGTGCACGGTATACGCAAGAGGCATAATGAACATTAAACCGATCAAACGTCATTGATTCAAAATGGTTCAGCTAGAACCAGGGAATAAAAATGACATCCCCCCCCCCAATTTCAAACCTAACTGTCGAAAAGAAATCAAACGAAATCACAAAACTTGTTTACTCATGAATTAAGTCTTTCTACGACGCAACACTGAAAGGACAACCTCCCATGTAGTAAATGTCCTTAGTTGACGGTATTAATTAAAATCAATCTAATCATGTCTGAATATGTCCAGGGGGATTTATATACAAGAGATGTCCCTCGATAGCATACATACCACTTCAATTACAGCGTTTAGGGCACAACCGAACCTGAAACATCTTTTAATTAGGTTCCTCAAGTTCATCAATAATCTCCTGTATGCTTGGTCTCGCCACAGGCTCTGATTCCAAACATCTTCGGATAAGCGTTCGACTCAATTTGTTTTTAACCATAGTAACTTGCCTAACTCGCTTTTGTGGATCTGGCATTTCTCGGATGCACATCTCGCAGAGGAGGACGCCAAAGCTATACACATCAACCTGAACAAGTTAAAGGACGAAAATGAAAGAAAATACAGCACTGCACTAACGTTTATTAAGTCTAATGACTCAAAATCTCTCGATCCATTTCTAAGCGACAATACTTAAGTATGTTGCACGTTGTATGCTGTGACGATAAATAGCCCCGACCTTTTAACGACATTTACAAAATTAATATCAATGCCCGTTACAAGTAAAAATTGCTAAACCTTTTCTTTGAGGTGACTCACATACCTACATGCATGTGAATGCGCACATATCTCTAATAAGAAAAAAAAGAAAAAAATACAGCGAACCTTGACGGTTTGATTTTTAGTATATGCTTCAGGGGCACTATATATCATAGCACCAGGAGCAACTGTCATGGTCTGCTGAATAAAGTTGGCGGTTCCATAATCTGACACTTTGCCTCGCCAATGCTCCCCTTGTCGCCAGAGTAGCACATTTGCACTGCTAATGTCGCGGTGTATAATGGGAGATGGTTGCTTTTGGTGAAGGTAGTTTAGCGCCCGAGCCACATCCAGGGAAATAAGAGAGATTTCAACCTCAAAAAGGGCTCTCTGTTCCAACAAAGTGCGTAAGCTTGTTTCCATTAGCTCCGTTACAAACAGTGGATTTCCTTCGTCATTGGTTGCTCCGATAAACTGCAGCAAACAAGGGTGGCGGCATCTTGAAGCAATGTCCATTTCTCGCTCAAATAATTTGAGGTTGTGAGGAGAGAGAATCAACTCATGGATCTGTTTCACTGCAACAGTACAACCACAATATTTGCCTTCAACAACACTTCCCCAGCCTCCTTTGCCGAGAAATTTATCTGTCAGCTGAATGCGATCCCTTGAGATGACCCACTCCGGGGACTGTTGGCGTTGATAATCACGTAACTCATCCTGAGCAGTAGACAGAGTTGTTTCCAATTCAGTCATTTCCTGGTCTTTTTGTTCCAGTTGTTGCCTTAAGGCAGTAGCTTGATTTTGTAAATTAGCAGTTTTTTCATCTTTTTCTTGTAGCTGCCCTCTGACAATCGTCATTTGCTGGGTGACATACCTCAGTTGTTCACTTCTCTCTTGTAATTGTCCACGTAGGTCTGTCAGCTGCTGCTCCATCTCATGCAATTGTTTTCGTAAATTTTCTTCACGTTGTTCTTTCTCCCTCAGCTGTTCCTGTAAGTTGTTCTCACTAAGCTCTTTCTCTCTTAGTTCTGCTTGTAGATGTGTTACCTGCTCCTCTAGTTCTCTTACCAGCCTGTGAACATTTCCTTCTTGCTCCTTTTCTTCCGTCGGCCGCTGGTCTGTTTACAATTTATTGTAAGTTTAGAAGCAAAATTAAGGAGACCGTGCCTGGGCGAGAGTGGAAAAAATATTTTTTTTATTCGCTAGTTGAATCCTCGTGAGCTCGCCTTGAAATGGCGGGAGACTGTTACAGTCATCCTCTAGATATTCAAGAACCACAGCCGGGTTGTGAGATTTGCTATGTCTTAACATTGGTACTCTTGAATTTTGATTTTTCTCCTAGTTTAGTTCACCAAAACCGCACCTTCAAAATGCTGTATTTTTTTTGTTTGTTTCCTGTCCTATAATCCAAGTTTGTTTACACGAAAAAGACTGACAAGGAGGTGGGGGATAGGGAAGTTAACCAGTTTACCCAATGCACGTGTACGCCTCCACATAAGGACAAAACAAAACAAAACTAGAACAGAAAATTCTCGCGCATATTCTCTTTGTTAAGAAGGTGCGTTTAAATACTTAGTTATTCCTAAGAAAATATAAGAGGACAAAAAGGACACAAAATAAAAGAGGCAATGCAAGAGGTGTCTTCTTCTGCAAAGTAATGAGTTGCCTACCACGTACCTAATCGTGAATCTGGTTGGCAATTCTCTAACAGAACCAAAAATCCTTTTCCTGGTGGACAGGTAAAGTATCTTTCTTTATAAAAAGTTCCATCTGAACCTGCAGGCTCTTCCTCTTCCTTCAAAGAAACGAAGCACAGTCTAAAAACCCCTTACACAGTTTCTAGTTAGTAATCTGTATTTAAGCATGCAAAGTATTTGCGGAGTCATGGGTAGGTCAACCGATATTGTCATATTTGAATATCCTAAACACAATTACTCAGTCAGAATTTATCTGTCCAAAGTAGCTGAGTCCCTTGTATTATTTATCTCACCAATTCCAGGCCTGCAACCAGTTTATCCTTCACTTGTGGTAAATTTCCGATCCAGCGAATGACACCATATCTTGGAACACCATTCGCCTTAGGAACCTCTACCCCAGATCCAACCTTTAAACCATAAGGGCTATCAACTGACCCGGAGCCATTGTTATCTGAAAGAAAAACTTCAATATATATATATATGTATATATAAATATTATGAGAGGAAAAAAGGACGTAACTACATTTCCCGACAAGCCTGTTTCGTGAATCGCTTCACTCTTCAGGGGTTTAATGAAAGAATATTCATGTGACTATCGTTTATATACTAGGAAGATTTGCATAATGCGCGGTAAACTTAAAAACTTTAAAGTTCAGTTGTTGCGTAGCAACGCTTTGTTTCTGTGTCGGCATGAAGATACGAGTTCGTTACGCTTATTTAGTGATGAGAGGTCGGGTCGGTAAATTATCAGGAATTTTTCTTTTAGGCAGAGGTTGCATCTTTTATTGGAGCTGTTGTAGGGAGAGTTAGATGATAAGATGCGCCATGAGATAGAATAGTCAATGTTGTCGTTCTTGAGTGTCCAGATGTGTTTGCTAAGTTCGGTAGAGTTTTTGTGCTTGGTGTGGCGGAATGATGCGGTGTGATTTCTGTGTCTTGTTTTGAAGTCGGTTTCTGTGAGTCCGATGTATGTTTCAGAGGTGTTGTTGTCGTTTCGTGTGACGGTGGCTTGATAAACGACTGAGGATTGAAGGCAGTTACCATTGAGCGGGCAATTGTTCTTTTGTCGGCAGTTGCATGTTTTGTTGGTTTCCGTGCCGTCTTTGTTGTCTTTCGTGTAAGGTGAGTGGGACGAGTGTAAGATGCGCTTGTTGTGGTTGTCGATGACCTGTTTGGTGTTGTTCATACAGCTGTAACTGATTTTGATGGATTTTGATTTTGCTACGCAACAACTGAACTTTAAAGTTTTTAAGTTTACCGCGCATTATGCAAATCTTCCTAGTATATAAACGATAGTCACATGAATATTCTTTCATTAAACCCCTGAAGAGTGAAGCGATTCACGAAACAGGCTTGTCGGGAAATGTAGTTACGTCCTTTTTTCCTCTCATAATATTTATTCTGCTCTGCTTCAACGTATTGAGCACTGTTCCACGCGAAAATCGACTTGCAGACTTCCTATATGTTAGATATAGCTCTTTGGCATACAAAGCTTTGCTTTCATGTCCAAATTGAGCACTCTATCTAGGATGAGTCATTGCCGTTGCAATTGCGCATGCTCGCTGGTTTACTCTAGTTTGAGCACTCTGGCATGGCTTAGACGATACCACAAAGGTTGGGTCGTTTGGGGTGACCGTCTCGGTTCTCCCCCATCCTAGCATTAGCACTGCACTGATGAGGCCCAGAAGGCCGATACAGTACTGTCTGCAGACAGTACTGTTTCGGCCTTCTGGGCCTCATCAGTGCAGTGCTAATGCTAGGATGGGGGAGAACCGAGACGGATCTTATTAGACGTTTTGTTGTGTAGTATCGCTGAGTATTTTTGCGAGTTGTGCCGTATTTTGACGAGCCCGTAGAGCGAGTCAAAATACAAATAACGAGTAAAAATACTCAGCGATAGTACACAACAAAACGCTAATAAGGTAATTTATTATTCAACACGCCAAA
The DNA here is from genome assembly GCF_964205215.1 of Stylophora pistillata. NCBI lineage: Eukaryota > Metazoa > Cnidaria > Anthozoa > Scleractinia > Pocilloporidae > Stylophora > Stylophora pistillata. Next base: position 13,246,827 of record NC_142521.1, on the reverse strand, counting down.
CTGTTATTTCAGTGCGGGCGAATTTCGCGGATATTTACTTACGGGGAGTGCGTGACAGAAGTAGGCAAAGCGGAACGAAATTGGCGCGTTGTCGTATTGCTGTTTCTATTTTCTTCAATAAATAAAGAAATTTCCTGGTCGTCTAGCTGTTTTCATTCCTTCGATTCATCTAATAAACTTGGATCTAGATATGCCAGCCATAGACCACTTTCATAAATGGCTGCCGGATTAATATTCTTTTGTTTAAATTTAAATTAGCCCTTCTGGCCTCGCTTGAGATAATGTATTCTTTTGAATTTTGTACTGGAGTACGAGGCCAGAAGGGCTAATTTAAATTTAAACAAATGAATGTTAATCCGGCAGCCATTTATGAAAGTGGTCTATTCCGACTCTTCGTAGTCAGAAATATGATTCAAATTGGCGGACAATAAACAGGTTTCCACGCTTCGCATGCGCGATGCGAGAAATCCTGTTTAACCGGTACTCTAGAGTACAAATACCACGTGATATTTGTACTCGTCTAGGGCGTTATTTGTACTCTACGAAGTGCAGTCAGATAATAATAGGTCAATTACTTCAAGATCGTACAGATCATCATGTGTTATTACCTCATTCTTCCTAACTAAAGGTAAATTAAATGCATCTGCTTTTAATTTATCCTTTGTCACTCGTTGTGTGAGTAAGTAACTTAGCGGCGCTAATGCAACATCCAACTGGATGTTTATCGGCGTGAACTCAATCCGCTCTTTCCCATGCAAGTGTAATTTGCCTAGGGATAAGTATTAAAAAGAATGAGAAAAATGTCGCCCTTTCAAAAGAGCGTTCTTAAATGCCTTTCAACTACTCTATGAAGTTTTCGAGTGAAAATCAGGGACTCGCACAAGCGTTTCAGAGCCCGCTGGGCGGTGACGGATTGATGACTGAACACGTGGTAAGACGCCTCCTTAGTGCACGTGCCCTCACGACAAGTAAAGGATTGCGGCTTCATCCTGCGGTTGATAATAATGATGAGACAGATGAAAAAAAAACAACAGTGAGGGCTATGATGGTGATGATAGTATAGCCATTCGTTGCTTGGACTTACGGTCTTTTCGTCCAGAAGTCTTTTCGTCCAAGTCTTTGCGTCCAAAATTCTTTTCGTCCGAGTCTTTTCGTCCAAAAGTATTTTCACCTAAGTCTGTTCGTTTACTTGTTAAGTCTTTTCTCGAGGCAAATAAATAAATTCTAGAAGGCTAGATAAGGCTATTTAAAAGAACTTATTGTGAACCGCCGCCATTTGGGTATGTCGGACACGTAGTAATGTCAAACTTCGTTGCCTTTTACGCTCAACAGACGCGTAACAACGAGCCTAATATTCCCATTTCTTTCGCGTGAAATGATTAAACGGCAAGCAAGTCTTTATTTTTGCTACTATTTAATAAAATATACTGCGTTACAAATTCATTGATTCTCTGTGTATTAAATTCATGACGTTGAATTCGTAAAACGAAGATTGGTGAACCAAAAGGGCAACGGCTCGCACTGATAAGTTCTTTATGTAGCCTTATCTATGATATAATATAATATAATAGTTATTTATTTGCTTCGAGAAAAGACTTAACAAGTAAACGAACAAACTTAGGTGAAAATATTTTTGGACGAAAAGACTCGGACGAAAACACTTTCGGACGAAAAGACTCTTGGACGAAAAGACCGGACACCGTTGCTTGAGTAAGTAAACCGAGTGGCATCGCAGTAACACCCAACTGTTTGTTTAACTGCGTGCGCTCAGTCTTCTCTCAAAAGTAAAATCTACACAGGATCTCCGTATGATTTCTTTGGTCATTTCGCATGAAAATGTCACATTCAAGTGAATTTTGCCACGCGAAAAGCATTTAAAAAGTATGAGAAAAACGTCTCAGTACGCAGTTTCTCAGTACACTCTGCACTTTATCATATTCCTCCAAATCGTCGTCTTTTCGGCGACGATGCAGCAGGGTGTCAAACACAATTGTGAAGGCGAACATACTGAAAAGTGTGGCATCCAGGTAGCATGAATCATGGTGACCCTGGAGACCATGCATGAGTCCACAGTATTTCTCCTCAAGAGTTTTTGGAGGCTCGGTTATGCCTTTCACTTCTGGAGATGGCATGCTTGCAAAGTCTAAAAACAATCAATTATTCATCCAATCACAATTATCGCAATCAGTAGCTAAACCACGGTAACTAAATAAACTTACCCTTTTAAGATTGTTATAAATCAGTAAAGAGCTACGGAACATTATGGTAAATATTTGGGGGACAGGTAGGCTCTAGAAAGCGTACACATGTAATACTTATTGTCACTTCTAAACAATACGTGTACTTAATTAACTTCTTTTAAGAAGTTAACAGGTGTTAAAACACCATTCAAGATTCCAAGGAGTAACGTTTCAAACCATTAAAAATTAAGCTCGTAGAAGTATTTTTAGCACATAGAAAGACAACTTTTGGCTGAGATAAAGGGTATAAGGTATCTGGAGCATACATCTCCTTTAAGACACACCCCTAAGGGATAATTCAGGCAACAGGGTGCAGAACAATTATCAAAAGAAGTTGCACAAAGGCAAATTTTCATGATATAACTTTCATTTGAGCAGAAACATGCATGTTGCTGTAAAAAAACCCAAGACACTGAATTAGTGATTAAAAAACTTAATTTAAAACTAATTTGTTAAAAATTAAGTTTTTGAAGAAAATCAATAAAATGATAAAAACCATTTTTGTGTCCTTCTGCAATAATATGCAATGTCTACAATAATCTGCTTCCAAAAAATTAGAAAATTAAAAATGGAGCAGAGGAGGATGGGGTAGGGGTAGAAGTGTTGGTAGGAAGGGAGGGTTAAATAACAATAAAAGTACTGTGCAAAGCATGATTGGAATTTACACAGTAGTGGGTCAAGCCTCAGATGAATCTTGATTGTTACATATTTTCCACAATTCTCTGAACAATTTTCAAATTTTGCTTGATTACCTCTTTCAGCATTTAAACCGACATCAGTGGTTGCTGAGTTAGCAAAGCGGGAATCTGGTCGGCAATTTTCCAATAGAACAAAGAAACCTCTTCCTGCTGGACAGGTGAAGTATCTATCTTTATGATATCTATCTTTATGAAAAGTCCCATCTGAACATGCTGACTCCTCCAATTCCTTCAGAGAAATGAAGCACAGTGTCTAGATAAAAATCCCTGATACAAAAGTACCAAAAAACTAAATCTATGGATTTATTGTTAACTATTTTACTCTGGCTGAGCCTGGTAAATGATTTCACTCACCAATTCCAGACCTGCCACCAGCTTTCCCTTTACTTGTGGAATACTCCCTATCCAACGAATAACACCACATCTTGCAACACCATCTGCCACAGGAACCTCTACCATAGATCCAACCTCCAGACCATAATGGTTATCAACTGACATGATGCCATTACCACCTGAAGGAAAACCTTCAGTATTATGAAAATTACTAGTCACCAGCAAAATCATACTTAACCAGTTGCAACCTATTGGAAATTTAAGCCTTATTACAGTACTGTTGTGATTGTGGAATGATTAGTATGCTGGACTCTGAATCAAGACCTAGCCTGGTCAGCGTGCTCTGTTCTTGGGCAGCACACTTTTAATGGCCACTGGCAAATTGTCAGGGATGCTTGATGACATGCTGGGGGTAACCCTGCCATGGACTAGCCTCCCATCTGGGAGGGGGAAGAGGAGTAGCAATGCTACTCACATCAGAAAACCAGGATAAGTTTCCACTTGACTTGAGTATTGACTTTACCTTTTACTATACAGTTGTGATACACTTTGCTGAAAAATGTCACCACTATAACCTCTATACCCTCTCTTTCAAGCTAACAATAATGCTTATCAGGAAAAATGTATACACATTTTTCCTGATAAGAGAAACAGACCCTTCTGGCCTCGCTTCAGACAATGCATTCTTTTGAATTTTGTACTGGAGAACGAGGCTAGAAGGGCTAATTTAAATTAAACAAAAGAATGTTAATCCGGCAGCCATTCATGAAAGTGGTCTATTCCGACTCTTCGTAGTCAGAAATATGATTCAAATTGGCGGACAATAAACAGGTTTTCTCGCTTCGCATGCGCGATGCGAGAAATCCTGTTTAACCGGTACTCTAGAGTACAAATACCACGTGATATTTGTACTCGTCTAGGGCGTTATTTGTACTCTACGAAGTGTAGTTAGATAATAATACGTCAATTACTTCAAGATCGTACAGATCATCATGTATTATTACCTTATTCTTCCTAACTAAAGGTAAATTAAACGCATCTGCTTTTAATTTATCCTTTGTCACTCGTTGTTTGAGTAAGTAACTTAGCGGCGCTAATGCAACATCCAACTGGATGTTTATCGGCGTGAACTCAATCCACTCTTTCCATGCAAGTGTAATTTGCCTAGGGATAAGTATTAAAAAGAATGAGAAAAATGTCGCCCTTTCAAAAGAGCGTTCTTAAATGCCTTTCAACTACTCTATGAAGTTTTCGAGTGAAAAACAGGGACTCGCACAAGCGTTTCAGAGCCCGCTGGGCGGTGACGGATTGATGACTGAACACGTGGTAAGACGCCTCCTTAGTGCACGTGCCCTCACGACAAGTAAAGGATTGCGGCTTCATCCTGCGGTTGATAATAATGATGAGACATGAAAAAAAAAACAACAGTGAGGTTTATGATGGTGATGATAGTATAGCGATTCGTTGCTTGGACTTACGGTCTTTTCGTCCAGAAGTCTTTTCGTCCAAGTCTTTGCGTCCAAAATTCTTTTCGTCCAAGTCTTTTCGTCCAAAAGTATTTTCACCTAAGTCTGTTCGTTTACTTGTTAAGTCTTTTCTCGAGGCAAATAAATAAATTCTAGAAGGCTAGATAAGGCTATTTAAAAGAACTTATTGTGAACCGCCGCCATTTGGGTATGTCGGACACGTAGTAATGTCAAACTTCGTTGCCTTTTACGCTCAACAGACGCGTAACAACGAGCCTAATATTCCCATTTCTTTTGCGTGAAATGATTAAACGGCAAGCAAGTCTTTATTTTTGCTACTATTTAATACAATATATTTCGTTACAAATGCATTGATTCTCTGCGTATTAAATTCATGACATTGAATTCGTAAAACGAAGATTGGTGAACCAAAAGGGCAACGGCTCGCACCGATAACTTGTTTATATGGCCTTATCTATGAGATAATATAATATAATAGTTATTTATTTGACAAACCAGGCTGCACTGTAATTATCTTAGTTCCAACACTGAAATGATTACCTTTAAATGGAAAATTTTCAGCACTATCTGTCCTTTCTTCATCTTGCATGATGACATCATTATCTTGATTATCTTGTATGTTTTTACCTTCAGACTCCCTAAGTATCTGACGTTGTCTCTCTATAAATTCCTGCGGATCAGTTTTGCTGGATTCTCCAGCTGCCACCACGAGTTCTGTTTCAGCAGAGGTCATTGAATTTGTTCTTCTTAATTTCTTGACATATTCCTTACTAGTACCTAAGAAAAACATACAAAAAACTCCACTTTGTTTACCACACCAAAATGCTCTAAGTTAATTGTTATACACATTACATTGATTGGAGTACCCCTGGATACCTTTCCAATTTCATAAATTGTTTGTTAATAATGATTAATCTGTGCCAAACCATTCATACAAATAATTCCACCTGGAAAACACCTGAAAATTCAAAAAAGTACCCTCTAGGACTCCATGTCACCATTATAAGTGTCAGTGTTTTAAAATATCCAAGGTAAAAATCAAATATTTCAGTATGATACAGCTCTTTTTTTAACTGCTGGAACAACTTCTGAACATCTGAAAGTTTAAAGGAAATTTGGTGAAAGAAATATCAGTTCACAGACTGTTATTTTCTGCTTCACTATGCATGGTGTGCTTGACTTAGTGAAACAAAAATTTAGACATTTATGAAACAACAATTACTTGTCTACCTGATGGTTTGACATAGTTCATTGATCTTGCACACATTTCATCTTCATGAATTTGCCCCCACTTTCCCCGAGCTTCTTGTTTTTCAGGTTTTTCAGGATTCTCATCAAAGTCCTTCTCTGGTATGACACTTTCTACAGGTACAAATGCTGCATGGCCTGGCATGCATATAAACAAAAGATGGCCAAGTCTTTTACCACAACCAGCTCCTATTCTTTCATCCTTATAGAAGATAAAAAGTTGTAAAACAAGAGACAAGAAATAAAGTGGTTTACTGAGTGACTCTTTTTTATTTCATCAATTGATTGCAATTTATCTACATATCCTCCAGTTATAACTATTTTTGCAGGAACTACACTTGAAGATTAACTCTTTAACTCAAAGTGTCACAAACAAGAAGGGACACAATGACCAAACGCTACAAATCACAGTTTCTGGGGAGTATGTTTTTTACATTTTTCTTAGCCAGTTGTTAGTTTGTTGATAATTTCAAAACTAAAGAAAAGAGTGGCTGTATTCAAGCTCCAGTCCTGTTTAAAATTAAAATATTTGCAAACATGCTAGTGGCCATCGTGTCATGAAGCCACTTGTCAAGTGCTTTGTCCTTCACTACTTTTTAACACACAAGAATTTAGTAGTTTCCTCAAATCCTGAAAAGGCTCTTCAAGTGTCTCCCTTCCTAATCCTGGATTCTAAATTAAGCTTTCATTCAAGACTGTCAAGTTTCTTTTGAGCAGTATTATACATCCACAACAAGTACAATTCAGTCCAAAACTTAGGTTACCTACCAGTTCTAGTCCTACAATTATGTAAACATTTCCAGTTGAATCCTTCTCCTCACCAATATATCGCACAGTTCCTCTGGCTGGATTATCATTCATAAATGTCACAACTCTTTCATCAATCTTAAGCACTCCCTTAATTTCTTCAAATGACCTTTGCTTGTGTGTTCCCTTCCAAAATGACCATATTGAATCCTTAAGACGTGTTTTAAGACTGGTTTGTGTATTTTCATCTTTCTTTGCAACTTTTTGGGATTTTAAATCTTCTTCATCTTCTCGGGGTGTCAATTTATCCAGTCCAACAAAAACACCAGAGTCTGGTGCACAGGTAAAGAGTTTCTTGTTTCTAAATGTTCCATTACATGTTCCTGACCCAGGATTTTTCTAGATATGTCAAAACACAGATCATAATCATAAATATTGAAGATAATTGTAATCTTTATGACTTTCATCATTATTATCATTATCATGGTTGCTTTCATAATCAATGAAAATTTTATCCCCTATCAATTCCTCAGTATCCAGAATTTCCTTTAAACTACACGTAACTGCTTCTTGCTGATAATCAATTTACAAAACTTCATAGTGCAGTGCTGATATTATACTTTCCAGGGGGGTATAAAGAAGAAAATTGTCTATACCTTTAAATTCAACCTAACACTCACCTGTTTGGGTCACAAAATTTGCCTTTTGAAACTAAGAGAAGTTGTTGTTCAAACTGGTACCATAGTTGTTTAAGTAGATACAAATTGTTTGCAACTCAATGTCACACCCCCTTCAAACAAGTGGAGATTTTAGCTGAATAGGTTCCAAAACAGTTCAAATAACTGTTTGAGCTGCTTCAATAGACATTTAAGCTTTTGGAGAAGATAATTATGCTCATTCAAACTGCTACTTTGAATTATTTAGAAACTGCAAGCAAACAGAATTCTGTTTGAAATCTAAATCTTGTGGTTGTGTGATTTCTTATGACAGGCAACAAATGTCACCTCAGGAAATTGACAAGGTTATCTTTGATGACACTAGTTTTATGGATTGCTAAAGGTGTGAAAAGTACACAAAATTGGGAATTTTCCTTGGAGAAGTGATGTCATACTTTCTTTGCTTTGACACGCTGAATCTCCCAGAAAGGTTACAAGTGAAAGGTTAAGAAGAAGAACAACGGCTCTTTCTTATTTTGATTAATTTGTAAAATTCCCCGCTATCTCTGTTCACAAAGATGGAAGATAGCTTAAAAATTCACTACACAGCAGAATGACAGTATCCAAGCTATTTGGCAAAACTGAATGCAATAAGACTTTTCTTTTTGGTTATGTTGTTGTCCATGAAAAGTAGCAACATTTCCTATTTAAAACTTACTGCTCACCCTGACAAACCCAGAAAGTTTTAACAACAAATAATGAACAAGGTTTGAAACTAATCTGAGGGTAGATCTCTCAAAGGAATCAACAACATTGTTTACTGTTAAGTCATAAACCCAGGAAAGGAAGCACATCATAGGAAGTTGTCCACACTGGTAAATCAAGAGGGGTGGATTTTCAAAACTATAAGCAAGTGCATCAAAACTTACGAGTCTAAAACGAAAGTGAAACCTATATGAGTGTAAATGAAGCATTTAAATCCTCCCTTCAGAATAGGAGTCTTCCAGGAAGGCAGACAAGGAAGACAAGATTCCAGGAGTTGAAATCAACTTCATTGAGTCTGAGGGGGTTAACTGAAATACTCAAGAGATCAAAATTCAAGCTTAACTTGGTGTAACATGTTACCTTCATAATAATTTTCGTTTGTTGTGTTGCTGTCTGTACGAAATTTACATAATGTCAATTGTTAACCGTCAGCAACACGACTAAACTAGTGGATGAGTACTTACGATGAGTTCAACTCCAAACCAAGTTCCCAGACTGGACGGTAATTCACCTTTATACCAAACAACACCAGGTAAAACCTTTGATATTCCTTTAACTTCAGCGAAAACTGCACTTCCGGGTAACAATCGTCCTCCAAATGCCAGACGTTTCCTATCTATGAACGTTTGGTATCTTCTTTCAGACGAAGAAATCGCCAATAGCAAGTTGGCTTCTTCTTCAGATAGCCGTGTCATATCATCCGTACGACATTCAAGACGTAATGATTTACGTTCAATTCCAACAACAGCTACTTTAGTCAAGTCTGTAGGCTGTTCAGCCGCCGGAACACCTTCTAATATCTCGCCTCGCAAAACTTGCAATGGTGCAGACTTCGTTCTGAGGCCAAGCGACAACAAACTCTTTCCAACTGTGTGTCCGACGCGATCACGTAGAAGAATATACTTAACACTAGGTTCTTCCATTTCGCACCGAGGATCCAGGAACGACGATTTCACCTTCACTGTAAACAAACCATGCATTAATCACGATGAAAATCGAGAAACAACGCCATCTTGTTTAGGAATTTCCCTTGCCTCGACTTTATGAAGAATAGGCGAGCTATTTTTAAAACATATCATTACGTCATCTTTCTAAGAAAGTTTAAGACTCGACTTCGCACGTGCCGCTGATGATGAGCGGTTTGATCTGGTTTGTACCTGATTTCGATTTCTAAATAGAACCTTTAGATCATTCTATGCACATGCGTCAGCTAATTATTAAAGGATAGTTCACATTGGAAAATTTAATTGATAAAAAATTGTATTTTTATTTAACTGAGTCAAGGCCAAAGATCAAAACCGGTGGGTGGATGGGAGAACCAGCATGTAGTACGTTACAGCTAAATTGTCTTTATTCTGCAGCATCACCATTATCTTCAAATCTTCAATTCGGGTCACAGATATTTCGAAGGTTTTTCATTTTCCAAAGATGTTACATTTTTCGCATGTTCAAGCCTGCTCTATACACATTTTGGGTTCCAAGCCGCAGAGAACTGCGTTTTCCTTTTTCGGGTCTTTCAGTGGAACTCCTCTTGTTAGAACTCCCAAAGGAAATGAGAAACTTTTCGAGTCAGCAGGTTTCTCGTTATCTGTTGGCCTGTTCCGATTGTGCCTAGCAACTTTATAGCTGCTTTGGCGTTTATAGTAGCTTTTTGCTGTTGGAGAAATTTTTGCCTCTCTTAGCTCTTAGCAATTTTTAAACAAATATAGATTTAGAGCACATATCAAATACGGAAGAGTCAACGATATCATAGAAAACTTCAATTCATACGAATATCTTGACATCTAACCTTTTTAACACTCAGCCTGTCACTTGTCAACGTTTCGCTGGCCGATTGCGATTTGTAGTCCGTACCCGTGGGGTGTGGAAATTGAACCTTGCCTGGGCGGGGTGGGAAGTAAGAACCGGAACAGTCAAGTCCAAGTATTTTACCTTTGAATAAGGAGGTGTTTAAAGGTAAATAATTCACTTTCACGAGAAGATGACTCGGAAGTGAAGGTCTACAAGAAACTCAAGGTCGTTAATCTTGCCTTCACAAAAAAATGAAAACTGAAATCCAGCCCTTAGGTAGGACTTTAGAATACAATTTTGACCGGGGGGTGGGGGGGTGGGGGGTTGGTGGCGGAAATTTAAACGAGCTAAACTTCAAAAGGTACAAACGCCTATGAGGTTGCCACGGGGGGATATTGGAGTTTCGACTTGATCGACGCATTGGTTCGAGTCAGCAGAGATTTCAAGTGATCTGGTGTGAGTTAGAGAGACAGCTAAATAACTTTATTCATACATAGTAAAATCCTTCAGCACATTTAAGAGTACAAAATGTCTAATTCTGCCCAGCTAAACTAACCGTTAACACAGTATTATAAGAGTAAAAACCTATTTTATCATTAAAGCTGCTTTTCTAGGATGCCGCGTCTCGTTCAAAAGTTACAATGACGCACTTTACGTACATGTAAATTCGCTGTCAAGAAATTGTTGATCGGAGTTCATGGGAAAGGCTGTTCCACAACATAGCACCCCATAGGAAAAGCCCCTCTTCAATTAGTTGGTTCGGAGTTGCGTAAAGGCCAATTTATCCTCAGAAATCCTCAGTCGCTACCAAGTAATATCATTTCGGGTTATAACTAGGGATACAGTTAGCGGGGTTATACCGGTACTACAGTCAAACCTGTATCAAGCAGCAAACCACGGGGAATGGAAGTTAACCGTTTAAATACAGGTTCCACAAATGAGGGAGTACTATAAAAAAAAAAAAAAAAAATTAAAAAAAAACACACACCCGCACACACACACACACACCATCCACACCATAATTGACCACTTGATTTACAAAATTTGTTAATTGTTTGCACCTCACGGTCTCTTAAACTTTTCTGATTGCTTTCTGGTTGGTGTTAGTAATGTTTGCCAGCACTGTGCGACAGATGCACGTAGTGCAACAATTCTTTTTAAGTTTTACTTCAAAGAAGCGAGCAACGAACGAAAAATCCGCGAGCATTGATCGGGGAGGCCGGTGGCTTGCTTCACTGAAATTCTCTCATTAAACGAAAAAAAAAAAAAAACAAACAAACAAAAAAAAAAACCCTATACAGAGTGATCAATGCGAGTTCTTTGACTTCTTAGAACACCGTCTCATGAAAATTACTGGTAGCGACTTCATCATTTCTAAAGAATACTATAGCAAGAAAGTCGCAAATCCAAGAGCACCCCGCGACCATAAGGAAAAGCCGCCTTTTTTTAAATGTGCGCCCAGTAATCAGGTGAGAAACTGTAAGCAGCAAGGATGTCCAATGCTATACTGCGGAATGACCTTAAAAGTGCCAGGTATACGTAAGAAGCATGATAAACATTAAACCAATCGCACGCTCTTACTTCAAACCTTACTGTAGTAGCTGTAAAGGAAATAGCAAAACTTGTTTGTTCATGAGGTCTTTCTACCTAACACAAAATGACATGGTAAATGCCTTTAGCTGACAGTATTCCTATCATTTTTCATTCCATTCCTTTGCGGTTTGATGCCTTTCTTCATTCTGAATATAAAAATAAATTTTTGAAATTTTAACATGATTAAAATCAATGACCATGTCTTCATATTTCCAGGGGTATTTATACACCAGGAGCCCGTTTCTTTGAAAGTCCCCTTAATTTAACGGGCCCGTAAAGCTGTTCTGTTTTCATTCAAGAAAACAAGAAAAGGATTTCAAAAGTTTTGAAAATGATACAATAAAACTATCAGCTAAAGAAAAAAAAAAAAAAGGACTGGTTTGGGAGCCAGAACCCGATTTCCTATCCTTTAAATTTTGATATTAAAACATGGCTTCGGGCCCGTTAAGTTACCGGGACGTACTTTCGAGAAACGGACCCCTGGGTCAAGTTGTATAAAGGGCCGATAGCGCTGTCCAACAGGTAAAGCACTATCCAGCTGATAAATGAGAGCAAAACGTACTGCGCTATCCACCAGATAAGGATTTCTCCACTAAATAGAGTTATCCAACCTTCGAACAACCGGGTCTAGAGAAATCCCTCTGTAGCACACATACCATTACAATTACAGCGTTTATGGCAGAGCCCAACAAACCAATTTTAATTGGGTTCCTCAAGTTCATCAATGATCTCCTGTATGCTTGGTCTCGCCCCAGGTTCTGATTCCAAACATCTCCGGATAAGGGCTCGATTCAATTTGTTTTTAACCCTGGCAACTTGCCTAACACGCTTTTGCGGATCTGGCAATTCTCGGATGCACACCTCACAGAGGAGGACGCCAAAGCTGTACACGTCAACCTGAACAAGATAAAGGACGAAAATGAAAGAAAAATACGGCACTGCACTATAGTTAAGTAGGTCTAACGACTCAAAATCTGGCAATCCATATCTAATCTATATAAGTTAAGTGTGTTGACCTTTTTAACAACATTTGTAAAATTAATATCAATGTCTGTTACACGTAAAATTGCGAAACCTTAGGTTTGGGGTGATTCATATCTCTACATGCATATGCAATTCACAAATATCTCAGACAAGAAAAAAAAAGCTAACCTTGACGGTTTGAATTTTAGTGAATGCTTCAGGGGCACTATATATCATAGCACCAGGAGCAACTGTCATGGTCTGCTGCATAAAGTTGGCAGTTCCATAATCTGACACTTTGGCTCGCCAACGTTCCCCTTGTCGCCAGAGTAGCACATTTGCACTGCTGATGTCGCGGTGAATAATGGGAGTTGGTTGCTTTTGGTGAAGGTAGTTTAGTGCCAGAGCCACATCCAGGGAAATAAAAGAGATTTGAACCTCAGAAAGAGCTCTCTGTTCCAACAGAGTGCGTAAACTTGTTTCCATCAGCTCTGTTACAAACAGTGGATTCCCTTCGTCATTTGTAGCTCCGATGAACTGCAGCAAGCAAGGGTGGCGGCATCTTGAGGCAATTTCCATTTCTCGCTCAAACAATTTGCGGTTGTGAGGAGAGAGAATCAACTCATGAATCTGTTTCACTGCAACAGAACAACCACAATATTTGCCTTCGACAACGCTTCCCCAGCCTCCTTTGCCGAGAAATTTACCAGTCAGCTGAATGCGATCCCGTAAAATGACCCACTCAGGGGACTGTTGGCGTTGATAATCACGTAACTCATCCTGAGCAGTAGACAGAGTTGTTTCCAATTCAATAATTTCCTGATCTTTTGCCTCCAATTGATTCTGTAAATTAGCAGTTTCTTCACCTTTTTCTTGTAGCTGCCCTCGGACATCCCTCAGTTCTTCATTTCTCTCTTGCAATTGTCCACGTAGGTTTGTCAGCTGCTGCTCCATCTCCTGTAATTTTTTTCGTAAATTTTCTTCACGTTGTTCTTTTTCCCTCGCCTGTTCAAGTAAGTTGCACTCTCTAAGCGCCTTCTCTCCTAGTTCTGGTTGTAAATGCATCGTCACCTTCTCCTTCAGTCCTCTTGCCACCCTGTGAACATTTCCTTCTTGCTCCTTTTCCTTCGTCGGTCGCTGGTCTGTTTACAAGATGAAAAGTCAACAATCTATTGTAAGTTTAAAAGATAAATAAGAGACCGTGCCTGAACAGGAGTAGACAATATCTAATTTTCGTTCACTAGTTGAATTCTCCTGAGCTCGCCTTGAAATGGCGGGAAACTGTTACAGTCATCGATAATTCTTTTAGAACCACAGCCCGGATGTGAGGTCTGCTATGTCTCAACATAAGTACCGTCTTGAATTTGGATCTTTCTCTTACTTTAGTTCACCAAAACCGCGCCTTTGACATGCTGTATTTCTTTTTGTTTGTTTTCTATAAGATAAACGAAATTCATTTTAAACGTTACAACAATTGGATTTCTTCTCCATACTAATATTACGGTGCAAAATAGAAGGCGTTTCAGAGCCCGCTGGGCGGTGACGGATTTGTGAATGAACAAGAACGATCCTGAACTTTAATTACACGCCTCTTAAGAGCACCTAGGTGGTAAGACGCCTCTTTAGTGCAGGTGGCCTCACGACAAGTAAAGGATTGCGGCTTATCACGCGGTCGATAATACTAATAAGACAGTTAAAAAAAACAATGAGGACTGTGATGGTGATGATAAACACTACGCCACTCATGACAACCCTGCTCAAGAGCAAGCTGATAACGAAAAAATGCGTTTCAACCTCTACGCAAAC